>NC_133920.1:1740172-1826524 GCF_964199755.1 Larus michahellis
GACCCTTCATGGGGCTGGTGGGACCATCGTGGGGTGGTGGGACCTCTCATGGGGTGGGGGCACCCATTGTGGGGGCGGTGGCACCCATCATGGGACCCTTCATGGGGTGGTGGGACCCATCGTGGGGTTGTGGGACCTTTCATGGGGTGGGGGCACCCATTGTGGGGGTGGTGGCACCCATCATGGGACCCTTCATGGGGTTGGTGGGACCCATCATGGGCTTGGTGGGACCCTTTGCGGGGGTGGTGAGACCCATTGGGGGGTGGTGGGACCTTTCATGGGGTGGTGGGACCCATTGTGGGGCTGGTGGGACCCTTTGCGGGCGTGGTGGGACCCATCATAGGACCCTTCATGGGGGTGGTGGGACCTTTTCATGGGGTGGGGGCACCCATTGTGGGGGTGGTGGCACCCATCATGGGGACCCTTCATGGGGTTGGTGGGAACCATCATAGGGTTGGTGGGACCCTTTGCGGGCGTGGTGGGACCCATCATAGGACCCTTCATGGGGGTGGTGGGACCTTTTCATGGGGTGGGGGCACCCACTGTGGGGGTGGTGGCACCCATCATGGGACCCTTCACGGGGTTGGTGGGCCCCATCATGGGGTTGGTGGGCCCCGTCATGGGATGCCAGATGAGGACGGTGACGCTGATGGGGGGGGTGGTGGTGGTGGTGGCAGGGGGGGTGACCCAGGTGACCTCTGAAGTCCCCTTCCCAACCCCCCCCCACCCCATGGACCCCCCCACCCCGGACCTGGATCCTGTCGGTGTAATTGTCCAGCAGCAGCACCCCGGAACTCGTCACCTTCTTGGTCTCCACCATCGTCTTCAGGTCGGCCAAGAGGCTCATGTGCTTGGACATATCGGTGGCCAGGACCTGGAGAAGACCATTGAGGGGAGGGGGGGGGGGGGGTCAGGATGGGGAGGGGAGGGGGGGGACACACCCCCCCCCCCGGGGTGCCCCACCCATGGGTGGCCCACCATGTCGATGACCATCTTGCGTAGGGTCTGCCGCTGGCGCCTGCTGAGGTTCTGGAAGATGTCGCAGTTTTTCCTCCTGCAGCAGTTTGAAGCCCACGGCCAGGTGGTGGTTCTCCAGCACCGACTCGTCGTTGTACATCAGCGCCAGCTCCGAGTCTGCGGGGACGCGCCACACGCGTGGCGTGGCGTGACGGGACGGGACGGGACGGCCGCGCGCCCCGGGGGGAGCGGAGGGACACGCGTGGGGGGACGGGGGGAGAGGAGGGGGCGGGGGGGGCGGGAGAGAGGCGACACGGGCGTGCAAAGCGGCGCGCGGGCGCAGGACGGCGCGTGTGCGCGAGGCGACACGCGGGCGCAAAACGGCACGTGCGCGCGAGGTGGCAGGCGGGGGCAAGACAGCGCGCACGTGCAAGACGGCACGTGTGTGCGAAATGGCACGCGTGTGAGAAATGGCACGCGTGTGCGAAATGGCACGCGTGCGCAAGACAGCGCACATGTGCAAGAGGATGTGTGTGCAAAACGGCACGCGTGTGCACAAGGCACGCGTGCGCAGGACGGCACGCGTGCGCAGGAGGACATGTGTGTGCGAGTCGACACGCGTGTGCAAAACGACATGTGTGCAAGGTGACAGGCGTGTGCAAGATGGCATACGTGTGCAAAATGGCATGCACGTGCAAAATTACACGTATGTGAGAAATGGCATGCGTGCGCAAGACAGCGCACTTGTGCAAGAGGATGTGTGTGCGAAGCGGCACGCATGCGCAGGACAGCGCGCATGGACAAGAGGACGCGTGTGTGCAAGGCGACACGCGTGTGCAAAACGACACGTGCGCGCAAGGTGGCAGGCGTGTGCAAAATTACACATATGTGAGAAATGGTATGCATGTGCAAGACGACACGCATGTGCAAAATGGCATGCACGTGCAAAATTACACGCATGTGAGAAATGGCACCCGTGTGCAAAATGACGCGTGTGCAAAATGGCATGTGTGTGCGAGGCAACATGTGTGCACGAGGCAGCGCACACGTGCAAGAGGACGTGTGTGTGCAAGGCGACATGCGTGTGCAAGGCGACCTGTGTGCACACGTGCAAGAGGACACGTGTGTGCAAGGCAACACACATGTGCAAGATGACGCGTGCGCGCAAGGTGACACGCATGCGCAAGTTGGCGTGTGTGCAGAAGGCAGTGCACACGTGCAAGAGGACACGTGTGCAAAGCGACACGTGTGTGCAAGGCGCCACGCGTGTGCAAGAGGACACGTGTGCACAAGGTGACATCCATGTGCAAGACAGCGTGCATGTGCAAGGTGACGTGCGTGCAAGGTGACACGCGTGTGCAAGATGACACGCGTGTGCGAGGCAGCGCACATGTGCAAGAGGACGTGTGCGCATGATGACACGCATGTGGCAAGACGACGCGCGCAAGACCGTCTGCACGTGCGAGAGGGGTCGTGCCTGCGAGGCGGCTCGTGCGAGACACATGCGGGAGAACACGCGTGTGCGGGAGAACACGCGTGTGCGGGGGCGGGGGCGGGGGGGGGACGCTCACTGGTGTTGATGAGGAACTGGTTGGAGACGCCGGGGTGGTCGACGTCGTGGATGGCGGCGGCGAA
Source organism: Larus michahellis (assembly GCF_964199755.1). Taxonomy (NCBI): domain Eukaryota; kingdom Metazoa; phylum Chordata; class Aves; order Charadriiformes; family Laridae; genus Larus; species Larus michahellis. Next base: position 1,742,765 of record NC_133920.1, read on the forward strand.
GAGGGCGGCCAGGATCTCCAGGTCGGTGAACACGGCCTGCGGCAGCGCCCCCTCAGCGCCCGCCCCACGGCGGCACGGGGACCCTCACCCCACCGAGGGACCCCCCACCCCATAGAGGAACCCCTCCCCCCCCCCCCCCCCCAACCTGCCATGGGACCCCCCCACCCTGCCATGGGTACCACCATCCCATGATGGGTCCCACCACCCCATGATGGATTCCAGCAGCCCCTGACGGGTCCCACCACCCCCTGATGGGTCCCACCACCAGTTCTCCCACCCCATCACAGGTCCCACCATCCCATGACGGGTTCCTCTACCTCATGATGGGTTCTACCACCCCATGACGGGTCCCACCGCCCCATGACAGGTCCCACCACCCCGTGATGGGTCCCACCGCTGGTTCTACCACCCCATCACAGGTCCTACCATGCCATGATGGGTTCCTCTACCCCACAATGGGTCCTACCACCCCACGATGGGTTCTACCACCCCATGACAGGTCCCACCACCGGTTCTACCACCCCATCACAGGTCCCGCCATGCCATGATGGATTCCTCTACCCCATGATGGGTCTCACCACTCCACGATGGGTTCTACCACCCCATGATGGGTCCCACCACCGGTTCTACCACCCCATCACAGGTCCCACCATGCCGTGATGGGTTCCTCTACCCCACAATGGGCTTTACCACTCCATGATGGGTCCCACTGCCCCATGATGGGTCCCACCACTGGGTCTCCCACCCCATCACAGGTCCCACCGTCCCATGACGGGTTCCTCTACCCCACGATGGGTCTCACCACCCCACGATCGGTTCTACCACCCCATGATGGGTCCCACCACCGGTTCTACCACCCCATCACAGGTCCCACCATGCCATGATGGGTTCCTCTACCCCACAATGGGCTTTACCACTCCATGATGGGTCCCACTGCCCCATGATGGGTCCCACCACTGGGTCTCCCACCCCATCACAGGTCCCACCGTCCCATGACGGGTTCCTCTACCCCACGATGGGTCTCACCACCCCACGATGGGTTCTACCACCCCATGACAGGTCCCACCACCGGTTCTACCACCCCATCACAGGTCCCACCATGCCGTGATGGGTTCCTCTACCCCACAATGGGCTTTACCACTCCATGATGGGTCCCACTGCCCCATGATGGGTCCCACCACTGGGTCTCCCACCCCATCACAGGTCCCACCGTCCCATGATGGGTTCCTCTACCCCACGATGGGTTCTACCACCCCACGACGGGTCCCACCGCCCCGTGACGTGTCCCCCCACCCCACCCCGTGGCGGCCAGGGGCTCACGTCGAGGGCGGGGGTGGCCAGCAGGACGTGGGTGGACTGCATGACGTCGGCGGCGTGCAGGCTGTTGTGGTAGGCCACGTCGGCGTGGTAGTGCTCCTCCAAGGTCAAGGTGTAGGTCAGCAGCGTCTCCACCGGGATCTTGAAGGTCTTCACCAGCTCCCGCTCCTGCGCCAGCCGGGGGGAACACATTGGGGTGGGGGTCAGACCCCCTCCCACCCCCCCACCCCCTCCCAGAGGGACCCAGGCATCCGGGTGGGGGGGTTTTGGGGGGGGATGGGGGCATTTTGGGGGGGGATTGGGGGGGTTTGGGGGAGGGTGGGGTGAGGATGAGGAGGGATTTGGGGGGGATGGGGGGGGTTGGGGGCATGGGATGGGGGTTTTGGGGGGGTTGGGGTGAGGATGAGGAGGGATTCGGGGGGGATGGGGGGGTTGGGGGCGTGGGATGGGGGTTTTGGGGGGGTTGGGGTGAGGATGAGGAAGGATTTGGGGGGGATGGGGGGGGTTGGGGGCATGGGATGGGGGTTTTGGGGGGGTTGGGGTGAGGATGAGGAGGGATTTGGGGGTTTGGGGGGGGAATGGGGGGGTTAGGGGGTGGGATGGGGGTTTTGGGGGGGATGGGGGGCTTTGGGGGGATTGGGGTGAGGATGAGGAGGGATTTGGGGGGGATGGGGGGGTTGGGGGCGTGGGATGGGGTTTTGGGGAGGTTGGGGTGAGGATGAGGAGGGATTCGGGGGGGATGGGGGGGTTGGGGGCATGGGATGGGGGTTTTGGGGGGGTTGGGGTGAGGATGAGGAGGGATTTGGGGGGGATGGGGGGGGTTGGGGGCGTGGGATGGGGGTTTTGGGGGGGTTAGGGTGAGGATGAGGAGGGATTTGGGGGTTTGGGGGGGAAATGGGGGGTTAGGGGGGTGGGATGGGGGTTTTGGGGGGGATGGGGGGCTTTGGGGGGATTGGGGTGAGGATGAGGAGGGATTTGGGGGTTTGGGGGGGCTTGGGGGGGGATGGGATGAGGGTTTTGGGGGGGATGGGGGGGCTTTGGGGGGGTTGGGGAGGGGTTGGGGTGAGGATGAGGAGGGATTCGGGGAGGACGGGGGGTTTGGGGGGGGGCTAGGGGGTGGGATGGGGGGGGTTTGTGGGGGGTGGGGGTGTGGCTGAGGGGGGGTTTGGGGGGTGGAATGGGGGGGTTGGGGTGAGGATGGGGGTCGAAGTTTGGGGGGGGTGGATGGAGGATTGGGGGAGGATGGGGGGGTTTGAAGGGGGGATGGGGGGGTTGCAGGGGTTTGGGGGGGGGGGGGGAGGGTTTTTTTTTGGGGGGGGGGGGAGGGGGGGGTACCTGGAATATGGTGTACATGATGCAGCTGAGGGAGCGGTTGTTGGAATATTCGGAGACGCGGAAGATGTTCAGCCCCCACTTGTTGAGGCTGTCGAGCTCCTGGGGGGGGGGGGGACACACGACATGTGGGTCCCCGTGTCCCCGTTACCCATCCCCCCCCGCCCCCCCTCCCCAAAATCCCCAGTGCGCGCCCCCCCCCCGCCATCACCTTGCCCAGCAGCTCTTCCCGGTCCGTTTTGACGCCGAAACGGGGGACGCCGGAGCCGGGGGGGTCGCCGGAGGAGCCGGGGGGGGGTTTTTTCACCCCACTGATCTGCCCCATGGAGGGGGGACGGGGGGGGGCTGCCGACGCTTCTTCTCCCGCTCCTTGGGGATGGGGGCCGGGATCTCCACCTCGTGCTGCTTGTCTGTGGGGGGGGGGGGGGATGACACACATGGAGGGGGGGTCCCGGGGGGGTCCCTGGGGGTCCGGGGAGGTCCCAAGCCGTCTCTGAGGGTCTCGGGGGGGTCCTAGAGGAGGTTTTGGGGGGGTCCCAAGGGGTCCTGGGCACCTGGGTGGGGGGCAAGGGGTCCCCGGGGACATGGGGAGGGTCCCAAGGGGTCTCTGGGGGTCCCAGAGGGGTCCTCAGGGGTTTGGGGGGGGTCCCAAGGGGTCTCTGGGGGTCTGATGGGAGTCTTTGGTGGCTGTTGGGGGTCTTTGGGGGTCTGGGGGGGGGTTCCAAGGGTCCACAGGGTCTCAGGGGGACTTGTGGGGGTCCTAGAGGGTCCCCAGGGCTTGTGGGGGCGAAACCCAAGGGGTCCCTGGGGGTCTGGGGGGAGCCCAAGGGGTCTCTGGGGGTCTGGGGGGTGGGGGGGGTCCCCAGCAGTCCCAAGGGGTCCCTGGGGGGTCCCTGGGGGTCTGGGAGGTGTCCCAAGGGGTCTCGGGGGGTCCCAGGGGAACCTGTGGGGGTCCCAAGGGATCTTTGGGGGTCTGGGGGGGTCCCAAGGGGTCTCGGGGGGTCCCTGGGTGTCTGGTGGGGGTCCTAGAGGGTCCCCAGGGGACTTGGGAGGGGGTCCCAAGGGGTCTCTGGGGTCCTCAGGGGTTTGGGGGAGTCCCCACAGGGTGTCTGGGGGTCTGGGGGGGGTTCTTGGTGACTATTGGGTGTCTCCGGTGGTCTGGAGGGGGCCCCAAGGGGTCCCTGGGGGTGCTGGGGGTCCCAGGGGACTTGTGGGGGTCCCAGGGGGGGTCTGGGGCTTCCAGGGTGGTCCCTGGGGGTCTGATGAGGGTCCCAGGGGGTCCCTGGGGGTCTGGTGAGGGTCCGGGGGTGTCCCAGGGGGTCCCTGGGGTTCTGGTGGGGGTCCAGGGGGTTCCAGGGGGTGCCTGAGGGTTCCAGTGGGTCTGGTGGGGGTTCCTGGGGGTCCCAGGGCGTCTGGGGAGGTCCTTGGTGACTATTGGGGGTCCCTGGGGTCTGGGGGTGTCCCAGGGGGTACTTGAGGGTCTGGTGGGGGTTCCTGAGGGTCCAGGGGGGTCCCAGGGGGGTCTGGTGGGGGTCCCAAGGGGTTCCAGGGGATCTAGTGTGGGTCCAGGGGGTGCCAGGGGGTGCCTGAGGGTCCCAGGGGGACTTGTGGTGGTTCCTGAGGGTCCAGGGGGGGTCTCAGGGGGTCCTGGGGGTCTGGTGTGGGGCCGGTGTGGGGCCGGGGGGGTGGCGGGGGGCTCACCGAGGAAGGTGCTGGAGATGTACTCGGAGACCTGGTTTCCGGAGCGGCTCATCTCGGAGAGGTGGGTCAGCTCCCGGTTCAGCATCCTCTTGAACTGGGGGGGGGGACGACAGGGGAGGGACAGGGGGGGTCAGGGACAGACCCCGCATCCAGCCCCTCCTCTGGGACCCCCCCCCAACATCGTCCCCCGCCTCCGGGACACCCCCCACCCCCCCCCGCCCCAGCATCACCCCCTGGGGCTGAACCCTGGAGAGGGAGGAACAGCCCAAAGGGGTGGCCCCAGGGGACAGGGACGGGGACAGGGATGGGGGGACAGGGACAGGATGGAAATGGGGACAGGGATGACACGGATGGGGACAGTGACCAGGGATAGGGCCAGGGATGGGGACCTTGATGGGGACAGGGACCAGGGATGGGGACAGGGACAGGATGGAGATGGGGACAGGGATGGGGACAAAGATGGGGACAGGGATGACAGGGATGAGGACATGGATGGGCACAGGGTCGGGGACAGGGGTGGGGACAGGAACGGGATGGGGACAGGGACCAGAAATCGGGACAGGATGGAGATGGGGATGGAGATGACAGGGATGGCGACATGGATGGGGACAGCGATGGGGACAGGGATGGGGACCGGGACCGGGACAGGGACCGTGATGGGGACAGGGACCGGGGATGGGGACGGGGATGGGGACAGAAATGACACGGATGGAGACAGTGACCAGGGATAGGGACAGGGATGAGGACAGGGAAGGGGACAGGGATGACAGGGATGGGGACAGAGAGGGACAGGGGATGGGGACAGGGACGGGGACAGGGACGGGGACGCGGGCAAGACTGGGATGGGGACAGCGGATGGGGATGAAGATGGACAAGAGGAAGGGGACAGGGACAGGGGGGACATGGACAGGGATGGGGACAAGGATGGGAAGGGGACAGGATGGACAGGGAGGGGACGGGGACGGGGACAGGGACAAGGACAGGACAAGGCCAGTGCAGCTTCACCCCAGGGAAGCCCTGAGGCGCCGCTGGGGTCCCCCCCACCACGTCCCCATAGCTCCGGGGGGGGACACTGGTGGCGCTGGGGGGGGACACACACTGGCGGCGCTTGGGGGACGGACACTGGTGACACTGGGTGGGGGAACTGGTGGCACTGGGGGACACACTGGTGGCACTGGGAGGGGGACACTGGGAGCCACCAGCCGGTGTCCCCTCCCCGGGGGGGTCACACAGTGGCGTGTTCCCCCCCTCGGGGGGGGGGGGGTGACGGCCACCTTGTGCCCCCCGAGTCCTCGCTGTCCTTGAGCGGGGCCCGGATGCTGCCCCCCCCCCTCCCCCCCCCCCCCCGCGGTGACTCATCCCCGGCGGCCACTGCGGGGCCGGGGGGGCCGCTGGGGGGGGCGGGACGGGACAGCGTTGTCACCCCCCCAGGGACCCCCAGACCCCCATTTCCCCCCCCCCGGGGGGTGCTGCCCCCCCTCCCCGTCGTCCCCCTCCCACAGTGGGCCCCCCCCAGGGTGGGGGTAGGGTCTGCTCCCCCCCCCAATTATTTAACCCAGTTCCCCCCCCCCTCCGTTGCCCCCCAACACTGTGTGTGTGGGGGGGGGGGGTGTAGAGCATCACCCGCATCCCTCCCCCGGCAGCCAATCAGGACCCTCCGCCCGTCTCCATGGCAACCGCAGTCTCCATAGCAACTGCCCCATCCCGGTCCCTGCCCGGGGCGGGGGGTGGGGGGGGGTGGGGGCAATTTGGGGGGGGGGGGTTGGGGTTGTTTAACCCCTGCTGTGCCGCGGGGGGGGGACGACCCTCCCCCTCCCCCCCCAAGGGGACCACCCTCAACTTGGCGCCCCCTGTCATGAGTTTGCCGGGTCTCTACGTGACGACACAGCCCCCCCCCCCACCCCCCCAAAAGCCACAAATTAAGGGGGGGGCTGCCCCCCCCACCTCAAACATCCCCCCCTCCCAACTCAGACACAACCCCCCAGCTCATATCCCCCCCCCCCAACACACGCACAACACACACACACACCCCCCCAAACACTCAAATTGGAGGCAAACCGTGCAGGGAAAGTGGAGGGGTGGGGGCTACACCCCAAGGGCTGGCTGGGGGGGGTCCCGCCGTGACATTGAGGGGGGGGGAAGGTCAAACGTGCCCCCCCCCCCCCAGGTTTTGCCCCCCCCCCCCCCCCCTTACCTGGTCCCACCAGCCCACCAGCCAGGGCTTGGCGCAGGTCTCGCAGAAAAAATCCACCAAGGGCATTTTCCGGCCGCGGGGGGGGGCGGGGGGCGGCCGGGGGTGCTGGACCCCCCCCGCCACCCCAAGGGAACCGGGGGGGTCCCTTCTTACCGGGGGTGGCCCCCCTTTTCCCGAAGACCCCCCCCCTTTTTCCCGAAGACACCCCCCCCCCCTTTACCCGCAGCCCCTTAAGGCCCGGGGGAGGCAGTGGGGCGCGGGGGGGCCCTTGGCATGGTGGGACCCGGGGGGGGGAGGGGAACGGGGGGGGGGAGCAGGGCCCCCCCCCGCCTTGGGAGGGCACCGCCAGCCCACCCCCCCCCGGCGCTGAGCCCGGCCGGGGGGTCCCTCACATCCCCCCTTCCCCCGCCTTTCTTGCTCCAGAGGATAAAGCCCCCCCACCCCCACCCCTCTCCCAGGGCCCTACAGCCCCCCCCCGGGGTTCTTTTTTTGGGGGGGGGGTTCAGGGGGAAGCCATGGGGGGGGCGGGCGGGTCGCTGGGGTGGGGGGAAAGGCGCTGGGGGGGGGTGGGAGGATGCGGAGGGATGGGGGGGGGATATGGGGGGGTCAGGGGGGTCCTGGGGAGGGGGGGATGCAGGGATGGGGGGGGTGTAGGGATGGAGCGGGGGGATGTAGGGATGCTGTGGGAGGGGGGGGTCGCAGGGATGCAGGAGGACTTCGGGGCGGGGGGGGGAAAAGGGGTCGGGGGGTTGCGGGTGGGGGGTCCTGGGGGGGCCCACGGGCCCGGGGGGGTCCCGTCGGGGCTGCGGAGGCCGCGGAGCGTTGGGTGGGGGCGGGGGGGGGGCCACACGCCTGCGCGAGGACTCGCTCCTCCCCCTGCCCCCCCCGCCCCCCCCGCTCCATCCACGGCCACGGTCACGGCCCCGCCGCAGCGTCGCGGGGGGGGGGGGGGGGGGGGGAACGGGGGGGGGGGCAATGATGTTCGGGCTTGGAGGGGGGTCCTGGGGGGTCCCCACGTTGGGGGGGGGGCACCCCTGGGTCCTGTCGTCCGTCCCCCCCCAAGTGGAGACCCCCCCACTGGGATGGGGACCCCACAGGTGGCACCGGTGGGGGGGGGGGGGGGGAGTGTGACAGGCCCGTGGGGACACGCCGGGGAGGGGGGGGGCATGGGGGGGCGGGGGGCACGATCCTGCCCCCCCCAGACCTGCTTTTTTGGTGGCACCGTCACCGGCGCCGCCACCACCACCGGTGCCACCCACCGGCCCCCCCCAGTGGGGACAGGGACACTGTCCCCAAACACACACACACACACACCCCGCCCCCCCGCTGGCACCAGCCCAAATTCCAAATTCCTGTCCCCAAATTCCTGACGGCACAGAGGGGGTCCTGTCCCCATCCCTGTCCCCATCCCTGTCCCCATCCCTGTCCCCACAGCGGAACCTGCATCCTGTCCCCAAATTCAGGGTGACACCCTGGTCCTGTCCTGGTCCCCACGGCGCAGCCAAGTTCTTGTCCCCAAATTCCCGATGGCACAGCCATGGCCCTGTCCCCATCCCTGTCCCCACGGTGGGACTGGGATCCTGTCCCCAAATTCCTGACACAGACGGGGTCCTGTCCCCAAATTCACGGCGCAGTCAGGGTCCTGTCCCCTTCCCTGTCCCCATCCCTGTCCCCATGGCGGAACCAGCGTCCTGTCCCCAAATTCAGGGTGACACCCTGGTCCTGTCCCTGTCCCCATCGCACAGCAGGGTCCTGTCCCCATCCCTGTCCCCACGGCGCAGCCAAGTTCTTGTCCCCAAATTCCTGATGGCACAGCCGGGGTCCTGTCCCCATCCCTGTCCCCACGGTGGGACCAGGGTCCTGTCCCCAAATTCACGGCGCAGTCAGGGTCCTGTCCCCATCCTTGTCCCCATCCCTCTCCCCATGGTGGAACCTCCATCCTGTCCCCAAATTCAGGGTGACACCCTGGTCCTGTCCCTGTCCCCATCGCACAGCAGGGTCCTGTCCCCATCCCTGTCCCCACGGCGCAGCCAAGTTCTTGTCCCCAAATTCCTGATGGCACAGCCGGGGTCCTGTCCCCATCCCTGTCCCCACGGTGGGACCAGGGCCCTGTCCCCAAATTCACGGCGCAGTCAGGGTCCTGTCCCCATCCCTGTCCCTGTCCCCATCCTTGTCCCCACGGCAGAACCAGGTTCCTGTCCCCAAATTCAGGGTGACACCCTGGTCCTGTCCCTGTCCCCATCGCACAGCCAGGGTCCTGTCCCCATCCCTGTCCCTGTCCCCATCCCTGTCCCCACGGTGGGACCAGGTTCCTGTCCCCAAATTCAGGGTGACACCCTGGTCCTGTCCCTGTCCCCATTGCACAGCAGGGTCCTGTCCCCATCCCTGTCCCCACGGCGCAGCCAAGTTCTTGTCCCCAAATTCCTGATGGCACAGCCAGGGTCCTGTCCCCATCCCTGTCCCCACGGTGGAACCAGGGTCCTGTCCCCAAATTCACGGCGCAGTCAGGGTCCTGTCCCCATCCCTGTCCCCATCCCTGTGTCACAGCAGTGTCCCCATCCCCATGTCACAGCAGTGTCCCCATCCCTGGCACCATGTCACAGCAGTGTCCCCATCTCTGTCCCTGTGTCACAGTGGTGTCCCTGTCCCCATGTCACAGCAGGGTCCCTGTCCCCATCCCCATGTCACAGCGGTGTCCCTGTTCCCATGTCACAGCGGTGTCCCTGTCCCCGTCCCCATCCTTGTGTCACAGCAGTGTCCCCACCCCCATGTCACAACAATGTCCCTGTCCCTATGTCCCAGCAGTGTCCCCATCCCCGTGTCACAGTGGGATCCTGTCCCTGTCCCTGTCCCCATCCCCATGTCACAGCGGTGTCCCTGTCCCAATGTCACAGCAGGATCCTGTCCCTGTCCCCATCCCCGTCCCTGTGTCACAGCAGGGTCCATCCCCATCCCTGTGTCACCATGGTGTCCCTGTCCCCATCCCCATGTCACAGCGGTATCCCTGTCCCTGTCCCCATCCCCGTGTCCCAGCAGGGTCCATCCCTGTCCCCCTGCCACAGCTGTGTCGCTGTCCCCGCGTCCCTGCGGTGTCCCCATCCCCCCGCGGTGTCCCCGTGTCCCCGTCCCCCCCGCGGTGTCCCCGTTTCCCCGCGGTGTCCCCACCTTGTTGGACGCCATCTCGCTGACGGCGCGGTGGGTCTGGAGGGTCTCCAGCTGCTCCAGGCACCAGTCCAGCTCCTCCAGCGTCTCCCGCGCCAGCTGCTGGGACGTCTCCTCTGCGGGGGGGGGACAGGGGCTGTGGGGACCCCCGCCGATGTGGGGGGGGGGGGGGGGAGCACGGGGACCCCCCTGGGGACAGGGGGCTGGGGGACCCCCCTGGGGACGGGGCTGTGGGGACCCTCCTGGGCTGTGGGAACCCCCCGAGACTGGGGGGACCCCCCTGGGGACGGGGCTGTGGGGACCCCCCCGGGGCTGTGGGGACCCCCCTGGGGACGGGGGGCTGTGGGGACCCCCCCAGGGATGAGGGGACCCCTTGGGGCTATGGGGACTCCCCAAGGGACAGAGGGCTGGGGGGACCCCCCCGGGGCTGTGGGGACCCCCCGAGACTGGGGGACCCCCCTGGGGACGGGGCTGTGGGGACCCCCCCGGGGCTGTGGGGACCCCCCTGGGGACGGGGGGCTGTGGGGACCCCCCCAGGGATGAGGGGACCCCTTGGGGCTATGGGGACTCCCCAAGGGACAGGGGGCTGGGGGGACCCCCCCGAGGCTGTGGAGACCCCCCGAGACTGGGGGGACCCCCCCTGGGGACAGGGGGCTGCGGGGACCCCCCCGGGGCTGTGGGGACCCCCCTGGGGACGGGGGGCTGTGGGGACCCCCCCAGGGATGAGGGGACCCCTTGGGGCTATGGGGACTCCCCAAGGGACAGGGGGCTGGGGGGACCCCCCCGAGGCTGTGGAGACCCCCCGAGACTGGGGGGACCCCCCCTGGGGACAGGGGGCTGCGGGGACCCCCCGGGGCTGTGGGGACCCCCCTGGGGACGGGGGGCTGTGGGGACCCCCCCAGGGATGAGGGGACCCCTTGGGGCTATGAGGACTCCCCAAGGGACAGGGGGCTGGGGGGACCCCCCCGGGGCTGTGGGGACCCCCCGAGACTGGGGGGACCCCCCTGGGGACGGGGCTGTGGGGACCCCCCCGGGGCTGTGGGGACCCCCCTGGGGACGGGGGGCTGTGGGGACCCCCCCAGGGATGAGGGGACCCCTTGGGGCTATGGGGACTCCCCAAGGGACAGGGGGCTGGGGGGACCCCCCCGGGGCTGTGGGGACCCCCCGAGACTGGGGGGACCCCCCTGGGGACAGGGGGCTGCGGGGACCCCCCCGGGGCTGTGGGGACCCCCCTGGGGACGGGGGGCTGTGGGGACCCCCCCAGGGATGAGGGGACCCCTTGGGGCTATGGGGACTCCCCAAGGGACAGGGGGCTGGGGGGACCCCCCCGAGGCTGTGGGGACCCCCCGAGACTGGGGGGACCCCCCTGGGGACAGGGGGCTGCGGGGACCCCCCCGGGGCTGTGGGGACCCCCCTGGGGACGGGGGGCTGTGGGGACCCCCCCAGGGATGAGGGGACCCCTTGGGGCTATGGGGACTCCCCAAGGGACAGGGGGCTGGGGGGACCCCCCCGAGGCTGTGGGGACCCCCCGAGGCTGGGGGGACTCCCCTGGGGACAGGGGGCTGCGGGGACCCCCCGGGGCTGTGGGGAGACCCCTGGGGACAGGGGGTGGGGGGATCCCCACCGACGGGGTGGGGGGGGGCGTGGGGACCCCCTGGGGTTGGGGGCCTGCAGGGACCCCCCCAGGGCTGTGGGGACCCCCCCGGGGTTGGGGGGGTGCAGGGATCCCCTGGGGCTGGGAGGTGCAGGGACCCCCCCTGGCGTTGTAGGGACCCCCAGAGATGGGGCTGTGGGACGCCCCCCCCCAGGTCTGGGGCCGCAGGAACCCCCCCAAGGACAGGGTGGGAGGACATGGCTTGGGGGGGCTGCAGGGACTCCCTGGGGGGGGGGGGGGGTGGGGGGCAGGCAGCCCCGTGCCTCAGTTTCCCCAGTGCACCAGGGGCGGGGGCACAACCACTTTTACCCCCCCCTTCCCCAAAATCCCCTCAAATCCCCCCAAAAATCCCCCCAAATCCTCCGTCGGGGGGGGGAGGGTGGGGGGTGACGCCCCCCCCCTCCCGCCCTTTAACCCTGACCCCCCCCGCCCCTTACCCGAGAGCATGGCCTTGCAGGGGGGGGGCTGGGAGCCGATGGGCGACCGCCTGTTGAGGAGGGGGGGGGGAGGAATGAGTTAGGGGTGGTTGGGACCCCCGGGGGGGGGGGGGGGCCGGGGGAGGGGGGGTCGGTGGGGGGGGGTGGGGGGGTGAAGGTCAAGGTCACTCACTTGGTGGCCGTGGGGGTGGGGACATTTGTCAGGATGGAGAAGTTGCTGCGGACGCTGCGGAGACTCGCCAGCACCTGGCGGGGGGGGCCACGGGGGGGGCCACGGGGAGGGGGGGGGTCAGGGACACAAGGGGGGGACACACCCCGCCCCCCAGGGACCCCAAATCTGCCACTGGCATCACGCAAACCCCCCCCCTTCATCGAACCCCCCCCCCAGCAGGGCTTGGGGGGGGGCGATCCTGCACACCCCCCCCCATGGACACCCCCAGCCCCCTCACTGTCCCCCTGAGCCCCCCCCCGATACCCCCCCATCCCCCTGGGGAGCCCCCCAATATCCCCCAAGGACCCCCCCCCCATCCCCTCGGAGACCCCCAATATCCCCCTGGGGACCCCCCCCATCACCTTGGAGACCCCCCCCAATATGCCCCTAAAGACACACACCCCCCACCCCCCCCATCCCTCCCCCTGGGGATCCCCCAATTTCCCCGGGGACTCCCCCCATTATCCCCCCAGGGCCCCCCCCCCATGCCCTGGGACCCCCCCAGCCCCCCCCCCGCCCCAGCCCTACCTGGGCAAAGGGGGTGACGATCAGGTCCTCGGCGTGGCTGGAAGAGAAATGGGGGGGGGTCAGGGTGCATACGGGTGTCCCGCCCCCCCCCGGCACCCCACCCACCACGGAGGGGGGGGGCACACACAGCCCACAGGGGGGGCCCTGAGGGGATATTGGGGGGTCCCCAGGGGGACATTGAGGGTCCCTGGGGAGGTGTGGGGGGGGTGTCAACGGGGGAGTGGGCGGGGGGGGCCCTGGGGATGGTGTTGGGGGGGCCCTGGGGGATACTGGGGGGTCCCCAGGGGGAGGGATGGAGGAGGGGGGTCTCTAGGGGCATATTGGGGGGGGGTCTCGGAGGGGATGGGGGGGTCCCCAGGGGGATATTGGAGGGGTCCCCAAGGGGATATTGGGGGGGTCCCCAGGGGGATATTGGGGGTCTCTGATGGGATGGGGGGGGTCCCTGGGGGATTTTGGAGGGGCCCGGGGGGGGTATTGGGGGGGTCCCCAGGGGATGGCGAGGGGGGCTTGGGGATGATACTGGGGGGGTCCCCAGGGGGAACATTGGGGGGGTCCCTGGAAGGATGGGGGGGGTCCCCAGGGCACCCAGAGTCCAGGAGTCCTGGGGGGGTCCCGGGGGGGTCTGGGGGGGGTCCCCAGAGGAATATGAGGGGGTCTGGGGGTGGGGAGGATGGTGGGGGGGGTCCCCAAGCGATGCTCAGGTGGGACATTGGGGGGGTCCCTGGAAGGATGGGGGGGGGTCCCCAGGGCACCCCAGAGTCCGGGAGTCCTGGGGGGGTCCCGGGGGGGGTCCCGGAGGGGGGGGGATGGTGGCAGGGGGTCCCCAGGGAAACATCAGGGGGGTCCCCAAGTGATGCTCAGGTGGCCCCAGGGGGGATATCGGGGGGGTCCCTGGAAGGATGGGGGGGGGTGCCCAGGATGGCCCGACTCTGGGGGTCCCGGGGGGGTCCGTGGGAGGTCTGGGGGGGGTCCCCAGAGGAATACGAGGGGGTCTGGGGGTGGGGAGGATGGTGGGGGGGGTCCCCAAGCGATGCTCAAGTGGGACATTGGGGGGTCCCTGGAAGGAGGGGGGGGGTCACCCCAGAGTCCGGGAATCCTGGGGGGGTCCCGGGGGGGTCCCAGAGGGGGGGGATGGTGGCAGGGGGTCCCCAGGGAAACATCAGGGGGGTCCCCAAGTGATGCTCAGGTGGCCCGAGGGGGGATATCGGGGGGGTCCCTGGAAGGATGGGGGGAGGGGTGCTCAGGATGGCCCGAGTCTGGGGGTCCCGGGGGGGTCCGTGGGAGGTCTGGGGGGGTCCCCAGAGGAATATGAGGTGGTCTGGGGGTGGGGAGGATGGTGGGGGGGGTCCCCAAGCGATGCTCAGGTGGGACATTGGGGGGGTCCCTGGAAGGAGGGGGGGGGTCCCCAGGGCACCCCAGAATCCGGGAATCCTGGGGGGGTCCCGGGGGGGTCCCAGAGGGGGGGGATGGTGGCAGGGGGTCCCCAGGGAAACATTAGGGGGGTCCCCAAGTGATGCTCAGGTGGCCCCAGGGGGGATATCAGGGGGGTCCCTGGAAGGATGAGGGGGGGGTGCCCAGGATGGCCCGACTCTGGGGGTCCCGGGGGGGTCCGTGGGAGGTCTGGGGGGGGTCCCCAGAGGAATACGAGGGGGTCTGGGGGTGGGGGGGATGGTCCCCAAGCGATGCTCAGGTGGCCCCAGGGGGGATATCGGGGGGGTCCCTGGAAGGATGAGGGGGGGGTGCCCAGGATGCCCCGACTCTGGGGTCCCGGGGGGGTCCCGGGGGGGTCGACTCACGCCTCGCTGGCGATGGAGGAGTTGCGGGAGACGCTCTTGGGGGAGGCGTCGTAGTCGCTGTCGGAGCGGTAGAGAAAGGACTCGCGGCGCTGGGGGGGGGCCCCCCCCGGGAGCAGCACCACCCCCGGGCTGCCCTGGGGGTCCGGGGAGGGGCCATTCTCCAACTCCGCGCTGGGGGGGGAGGGGGGGGGGGACACAACACACGACAAGGGGACACGTCAGTGACGGGGACAGGCTGGGACACCCCCCCCCGAGAGACATCCCCCCGCCCCCCCCCCGAGACACACACACAACCCCCCCCGAGAGACATCCCCCCGCCCAGGATCTGGCCCCTGGGACCCCCCCGTTGCGGGGGGTTGGGGTGTGGGGGGGGGAGTGATGAGGACAGTGGTGGCGGTGACATGGGTGGTGGCGTCGGTGGCGCCGGTGTCACCACGTGGATCAATGTCACCATGAGCACCAGTGTCACCACACCCCGGTGTCACCGTGTACACCGGTGTCACCACACCCCAGTGTCACCGTGTGTACTGGTGTCACCACACCCCAGTGTCACCACGAGCACCAATGTCACCAGAAGTACTAGTGTCACCACACACCAGTGTCACCAGGTGCACCCCGATGTCACCACACACCAGTGTCACCATGAGCACCAGTGTCACCACCCACCAATGTCCCTATGAGCACCAATGTCACCACACACCAGTGTCACCATGAGCACCACGATCACCAATGTCACCGTGTGCACCAGTGTCACCACACACCAGTGTCACCATGAGCACCCGTGTCACCGTGTGTACTGGGGTCACCACGCACACCAATGTCACCATGCATGCCAGTGTCACCACGTGCTCCAATGTCACCATGCACATCTGTGTCACCACACACCCTGGTGTCACCACACCCACCGGTGTCACCGCACACACTGGTGACACCGCACACGCCGGTGACACTGCGCACACCGGTGTCACCGCACACCCTGGTGTCACCACATCTCCCAACGTCACCGCGCATGCCGGTGTCACCGCATGCCCTGGTGTCACCGTGTCTCCCAATGTCACCATGCACACCGGTGTCACCACGTGCTCCAGTATCACCATGCACATCTGTGTCACCACACACCCTGGTGTCACCACACCCACCGGTGTCACCGCACATGCCGGTGACACCGCACGCCCTGGTGTCGCCGCGTCTCCCAATGTCACCACGCACACCGGTGTCACCACGTGTTCCAGTGTCACCATGCACATCTGTGTCACCACACACCCTGGTGTCACCGCACACGCCGGTGACACTGCACACACCGGTGACACCGCACGCCCTGGTGTCACCGCGTCTCCCAACGTCACCGCGCACGCCGGTGTCGCCGCACGCCCTGGTGTCACCGTGCCACCGCCGCGTCACCGCGCTGGCCGCCGGCACTTAATTTTAGCCGCTGTCTCGCGTTTCCACGCTATGGGGCCCCGTCGCGACATGGGGCCATCGCCCGGCGCCGGCACCCCCAGGAGCACCCGTGGGTGGGGGGACACACACCCCCCCCCCCCAGCACCCCCCTGTGTGTCCCCCAGGGGTGGGGACCCCCCACATGAGGGACCCAAGCGGCCGAGCGGTGGCTGGGGGGGGTCAGGGGGGGTGTCCCAGGGACCCCCCCAATATTGGGACTCGCAGGTGACTTGTGCCCTGGGACCCCCGATACTGGGACCCCCCCCAATACCAGGACCCCCAGGAGCCCCATGTCCTGGGATCCCCCCCCCAACACCAGGACCCCCAGAAGCCTCGTGACACAGGACCCCCCCAGTCCCAGGACCCCCCCCCAACACTGGGACCCCCAGGACCCTTGTGCCCTGGGACCCCCCCATCACTGGGACCCCCCCCCCCCAATAACGGGACCCCCCCCCAACACCAGGACCCCCAGGAGCTTTGTGCCCTGGGACCCCCAGTGCTGAGACCCCCCTCCCAATATTGGGACCCCCCCCAGTACTGGGACCCTCCCCCCAAATACCGGGACCCCCGGGAGCCTTGTGACCTGGGACCCCCCCCTCATACTAGAACCCCCCCCCAATACTTAGACCCCCAGGAGCCCTGTGAGCTGGGACCCCCCCCCCATTACTGGGAACCCCCCAGTACTGGGACCCCCGAGAGCCTCGTGTCCCAGGACCCCCCCAGTACTGAGACCCCCCCCAATATGGGATCCCCCCAATACTGGGACCCCCAGGAGCCCCATGTACTGTGACACCCCCCCCAGTACTGGGACCCCCCCCAGTACTGGGACCCCCGGGAGCCTCGTGTCCCAGGACCCACCCAGTACTGAGACCCCCCCAATATGGGACCCCCCCCCAATACCGGGACCCCCAGGAGCCCCATGTACCGTGACAGCCCGCCCCCCCCAATATGGGAGTCCCCCCAGTATTGGGACCCCCAGGAGCCCCATGGCGTGGGATTCCCCCCCCCCAATACTGGGACTCCCCCCCCAGTACTGGGACCCCCAAAACTTCCCCCCCCTCAGGGACCGTGCCCCCCCCTTAGCCCCCCCCAGCCCCTGTGTCTTCCTGTGACCCCCAATTCCGGCCCCCCCCCTCCCAATTTCACGCCCCCCCCCCCCAGTTTTTGGGTACCCCCCCGTACGTGGGGTGAGGCCCCCTGCCGGGGGGGGGGGGGGGCTCCCCGTTGTCCCCTCCCCCTCCAACCGTCCCCACTTCCCCCTGGGCCGCGGAAGGAACCCAAAGCGTCCTGCCCCCCCCGCGTCCCCCCCCAGCCCCGTTACTGGGGGGTCCCCACGCAACCCGGCAGGGGACACACACCCAAAGGCCATTAATTTGGGGGGGGGGCCCACAAAGGGGGGGACCCCCCCTTAAACCTGGGCAGGGGGGACCCCGCTGTCCCCTCCCAAAACGTGTGTGTGTGGGGGGCAGTCCCACCACCATGGGGGGGGGCACTTCCCCCTCCCGGTCATGGGGGGGTGCCTGTGTCGTCCCCCCCCCAAACTGGGAATGGGGGGGGTCCCAGGCTCGGGGTGCCCCCCCCACGCCTTACCTCGCTGCCAGCCCCTCCCCACGTCCCCGCTGGGTGCTGGGGGGGTCCCTCGCCCCCCCCCGGGTGCCCCCTCGGCTCCATGGGTGCTTTGTGGGGTGGGGGGGGGACACATGGGGGTGCTCCCACTCCACCCCCCCCGCCTTCCTCTACCGGCTTCCTCTAACGGGCGGCGGTGGGGGGGGGGGGCCCTGCTTCAACCTACCCCCCAGTGCCCCCCAACACCGTGTCACCCCGGGGGGGCCCTGGGGGCGGTCCTCGGGTGGCCTGGGGGGGTCCTGGGGGCTTTTGGTTGGGGGGGGGAGGCTTTGACCTGAAACCTGCCCCCTAAGTCTGGCCCTTTGGGGGTGGGGGGGGGCACTTAGAGACCCCTCCCAGGCCCCTGGGGTAGGGTCCCCGTCCCTATAGAGAGGGGCAGCCCCATGGGGAGGGGGGTGGTGGTCTTGCCCCCCCCCGCCAAAAGTGCTCTGACCTTTGACCCCACTCCCCCGCCCCCAGGAGTCCGAGCAGCCCCCCCCCCTTCCGTCCCGACGGCGGGGGGGGGTAGTGGTCCGAAAGGGGGGGGCCGTATCGGGGGGGGGCGGTGGTATTCCGGGGGGGGGGGGGGGGGGTGTCCATTCCGAGGGGGTTCCCATTCTGGGAAGGGGGGGAATTCCGTAGCGAGGGGGGGGGCCGTCCCGGGGTGGGGGGGCTGTAGTGGGTCTTGAGGGGGGTCTGTATCGTGTTGGGGGGTCGAAACGGAGGGGGGGGGGATGGTTAGTACCGTGGGGGGGTCTGTAGCTGGTTTGGGGGGGGGTCTGTAACGGGTCTGGGGGGTCGTAACGGGGGGGTGTCAGACCCGGAGGGCGGGGGGGGGGCGTCTGTAACGGGTCTGGGGGGGTCTGTACCGTGTTGGGGGGGTTGTAAGGGGGGGGTCGGAGCCGGGGGGGGGGTCTGTAAGGGGGAGGGTGGGGATCGAAACGGGTGGGGGGAGTCAGTACCGGGCGGGGGGCGGGGGGGGGGGTGTCTTTAGCGGGTCTGGGAGGGTCTGTACCGGGGGGGGGCATAGGGTTCCTCCGGCCATCGGGGTCCGGGGGGGTCCGGGGTCCCGGGGGGGTCTGGTGTCCCCTGGGGGGGTGTCAGGGCGTCCCGGGGAGGGGCGTGTTTTGGGGGGGGGGGGGGGTGTCCCCATTACCTGCCCCTCATCCTGCGGTGCCGCTCCTGGATACTGCGGTTGAGGCGGAGGCGGCGGAGGAAAGTGGGGGACCCCCCTGCGGGGGGGCCAAAAAGGGGGGAGCCGGGGGAGGAGGCAGGCAGGAAGGTCTCATCCTCGCCCCCCCCCACCCCAAACCCCCCCCCCGGCCGAAGCAAGGGGGAGCGGGGCAGCCCCCGCCGCTCCCCGGCCATGGCAGCGGCCGGGGACGGGGTGAGAGGGCGGCGGGGGGGGGGGGGGGGGCAAGGGGGGGGCGGGGTGTGGGGCGGAGGGGGCCCAGCCTCCCCCTCCAAAACCCCCCCCGGGACCGCCCCGGGAACGCCCCGGGGGGGAGGGACCGGCCCGGAGCCTCCCCGGGGGGGGAAGTGGATGGGGGGGGTCCTGAGCTCTCCCTCCCGGGGGTCTCTGAGTCCTGTCCGGGGGTCCTGAACCCCCCCTGGGGGTCGCCGAGTCCCATATGGGGGTTCATGACCCCCCCCGGGGATCGCCGAGTCCCTTCCGGGGGTCCCGAGCCCCCCCGGGGATCGCTGAGTCCCACTTGGGGGTCCCTGAGTCCTGTCCCGGGGTCCTGACCCCCGCCCCCCGGGGGTCACCGAGTCCCATTTGGGGGTCTCTGAGCCCCCCCGGGTGTCTCTGAGGCCCCCCCGGGGATCCCTGAGTCCTTTCCGGGGTTCTCTCTCTGCCCCACCCGGGGGTCCCTGAGGCCCCCCCCAGGGGTCACCTAGTCCCACTTGGGGATCCCTCAGCCCCCCCGGGGGTCCCCCTGCCCTTTCTGGGGGTCCCTGAGTCCTGTCCGGGGGTCTCTGTGCCCCCCAAGGGTCCCTGAGTCTCGCTTGGGGGTCCTCCCCACCCCACTCACCAGGGACCCCTGTAGGGACCTGCCAAGAGGCCATATGGGGGTCCCTGGCCCCATAGGGGTCCCCAGTCCCATGGAGTCCCCCAGCCCCATGGGGCTCTCTAGCCCCATGGAGGTCCCCAGCCCCATGGGGGACCCCGGCCTTATGGGGCTCCCTGGCCCCATAGGGGTCCCCAGCCGCGTGGGGGTCTCCAGCCCCATAGAGGACCCCAGCCCCATAGAGGACCCCAGCCCCATAGAGGACCCCAGCCCCATAGGGGACCCTGGCCCTGTGTGGGTCCCTGGCCTGAGGGGTCCCCGTGGGGTGCAGCGCCCGCCCCCCCGGGCTATTGGGGGGCAGGGGGGGGGGTGTTGCGCAGGCAGTGGGGGGGCGGGGGGGGTGACTCACAGCCGGCAAATTTAGCAACCGGTTCCAGGGAGGAAAAAGGGCTTTTTTAGGATTTTCTGGGAATTATTTCAGGCCTCGGGAGCCGCAGCCGACGGGCGAGAGACGGGGAGGGGGGAAGCAGTGGGGGGGGGGGGGTGTCCTCGGGGATGGGGACCCTCCACCAGTGTCCCCAGTGTCCCCAGTGTCTGCTTTGGAGTGTGTTTATCCCGGGTGGAGCGGGAACCCGAGGGCACCCTGGGGGTCCCGGCTCCTTCCTCCCCCCGCCTGGGTTGGGATGTGGGATGGGGTGAGGATGAGGATGGGGACGAGGAGGGGACAGGGACAGGGTGAGGATGGGGCCAGATGGGGATGAGGAAGGGACTGGGATGAGGAGGGGGAGAGGGATGGGATGAGGATGGGGACAGATGGGGACAAGGAAGGGACTGGGATGGGGACAGGGATGGGGTGAGGAGGAGGATGGGGACGAGGAAGGGACAGGGATGGGGTGAGGATGGGGACGGGGACAGATGGGGACGAGGATGGGGATGGGGACAGATGGGGACGAGGATGGGGACAAGGAAGGGACTGGGATGGGGACAGGGATGGGGTGAGGATGGGAATGGGGTGAGGATGAGGATGGGGACAGATGGGGATAAGGAAGGGACGGGGACAGGGATGAGGATGGGGACAGATGGGGACGAGGATGAGGATGGGGACGAGGATGAGGATGGGGACGAGGATGAGGATGGGGACGAGGAAGGGACTGGGATGGGGACAGGGATGGGGTGAGGATGGGGGCAGATGGGGATGAGGAAGAGACTGGGATGGGGTGAGGATTAGGATTAGGATGGCGATGGGGATGGGGATGAAGGTGGGGATGAAGACGGGGAGCAGGAAGAGCCGGAGACGGGGCCGGGGCTGGGGACACCAGCACTGGGGACACCCCCGTCCCCAGGGACCCCCAGTCCGCTGCCACCTGCTGTGCCGTACTGTGCCGTGCCGTACTGTGCCGTGCCGCGCCATACCACACTATACCATACCATACCGTGCCATACTGTGCCATACCACACCATACCGTGCCATACTGTGCCATACTGTGCCACACCACGCATCACACTGTGCCACACCACACCATACCGTGCCGTACCGTGCCGTACCGCACCATGCCACGCCACACCATGCTGTGCCATGCTGCACCATAGGATGTCATACAGAACCATACGGCCCCACCCTGTGCCATACCATGCCATACCGTACCATACCAGGCTATGCCATGCCATACCACACCATACCATGCCACACCATGCTATACCATACCGTGCCATACCACCCCATACCGTGCCATACCGCGCCATACTGCCCCATACCACGCCGCATCACACCATACTGTGCCGTACCGCACCATACCACACTAGACCGTACCATGCTGCGCCAAATCACACCATACCATGTCATACTGCGTCATATCACACCATACCATGCCATACTGCGCCATATCACACCATACTGTGCCATACCACGACATATAGTGCTATAGCACACCATACTGTGCCATACCGCACCATACCGTGCCATCCTGTGCCATGGCACACCACACCATACCACACCATACCATGCCATGGCACACCATGCCATACCGCACCATACCGTGCCGCGCCATTCTGCGCCATACCATGGCGCACCACGCCATACCACACCATACCGTGCCATACCACACCATACCGTGCCATACCATGCCATGGCACACCATGCTGTGCCATACCGTGCCATTCCGCGCTATACCATGGCGCACCACGCCATACCACACCATACCGTGCCATACCACGCCATACCGTGCCATACCACGCCATACCGTGCCATACCATGCCATGGCACACCATACTGTGCCATACCGTGCCATTCCACGCTATACCATGGCGCACCACGCCATACCACACCATACTGTGCCATACCGCACCACACCATGCCACACCATACCACGCCATACTGTGCCATACCATACCGTGCCATGGCAACACCATGCCATACCGCGCCACACCGCGCCACACCGCCATGCCGTGCCACCCGCTGCACCCCTCCAGCGGCGGGGCCGCCGAGCCAGGCCGTCTCTGCCATTCCTGGCCTCCCGGTGTGGGAATCGCCCGGGATGGGCGGCAGGTTCCCGGAGCCCGCCGGGAACCACTTCCAATGGCCGCAGGTGACTCATCCCCCCCTTCCAAAAAAGATTCCGGCGCGGCATCGACAATGCCGGAGGGATTGCCATCGCCGCCGCCATCGCCGGCTCGGCGACGCTCTGATTATTATTAGTTATTATTAGATTTTTGGGGATTCTTTTTGCCGAAAAAGGGCAGGAATTAAAGCGGGAGGAAGCCGGGAAAAGCCTCCGGCAACTGGCAACGGCCGATCGGATCCCGGCATCACCGCGGCGAGACATGCACCGGCCATCCCTCCCCGCCCCAACCCCGCTGAACCCCCAGCTTGGCACTTTCCCCTTCGTTTGGCGTTAATTACACTAATTGGTTGCCGGAAGGGAGAAACTCCATCAGCCGGGCTCGAGCCGGATTCTCCCGGTTGAACCGCGCCGGGCTGGGAATGCCGGCTCTCCCCACGGCGCGGGGGGGGGCGATGGGGTGATGTGGGGGGGTGTGTGGGGGGGGCTGTCTGGCATCCCGACCCCCAGATTCGGGGGGGGGTGTTCAGCCCCCCCCCCCCCTCCCCGGGCAGCTCCATCACTGGCATTGCCCGCGCCCCAGCCGCTCGCCGCGGGGAGGGGGGGGGGGATATTCCATGGGGAAGAGAGGAAGAGGAGGAGGAGGGAGGAAGGAAGGAAGGAAGGAAGGAAATCAAACCCCCCCCCCCTCGCCGTGTCCCCACCATCTGCTGAGCCTCCTGCGCATTAATTAATTGCCTTAACGAAGCCGGAGGTGCCGGCGGCCCCCTCGGCGCTGCCGGAAGGACGCGGCACATGCTGCCGGCACGGCACAACCCGCCCCCCCCACCCTCCTACCCCCGGCGGCATCTTCCCAAGTTGGTCCGTGTCCCCCCCCCACCAAAAAAAAAGCCAACTTCCCGCTGGGGGGGTGGTCCCGAGGGATGTGACACCACCACCCCCCCCCCCCCCGTGTGTCACTGCCCCCCCCCCCCCGTTCCGGCACCGGCTCCATCCCACTGCCGCGGAACTGGGATGAGGATGATGCCGGGGGGGTCCCACCTCCAGTACTGGGGTGATGCTGGGGGGGGGGGGTCCCACCTCCGGTACTGGGATGATGCTGGTTGGGGGGGGGTCCCACCTCCCTCACCAGTACCCGAGTGATGCTGGGGGGGGGTCCCACCTCCAGTACCGGTACCGGCATAACGATGGGGGGGTCCCTCCCGGGGGGGGTCCCTCCCGCTGCCAGTGGTACCGGGAAGATGCTGGGGGGGGGGGTCCCACCTCCAGTACGGTACTGGGATGATGCTGGGGGGGGTCCAGCCTCTGCCACCGGTACCGACATGATGCTGGGGGGGGGGGGTCCCCCCTCCCTCACCAATACCGGAATGATGCTGGGGGGGGTCCCACCTCCGGTGCCGGTACCAGGATAACGATGGGGGGGTCCCTCCTTCCACCACCAGTACCGGGAAGATGCTGGGGGCGGGGGGGGGGGGAGCCGGTCCCGCCTCCATTCCCGCTCCCGGGGATGACGCCGGGGGGGTCCGGGAGGGGGGGCTGGTGTGGGGGTCCCCGCCGCCGTCACCTACCGCTTGCCGGTGCCGGGGGGGTTGCCGTGGAGGGAGGAGGGCCAGGACATGCGGGATTTCCGCAGCCCCGGGCGGTCCTCGGTGTCGACGGCGTCCGCCCGCTCCATGGGCCGGGGCCGGTGCCGGTCGGTGTCGGAGAAACCGCGGTGGCGGATGCGGATGGGGGTGCGGGGCTGGCGCCAGAGGTGCTGGGGGGGCTTCAAGGGCCCCTCCCGGGGTACCGGCAGCGACAGCGAGAGGCTTTTCCTAGAGCCCGGCACCGGCTCCATCATCCCCGGGACCGGGAAGGGGGAACAGGGGACCCCGAGATGCTGCCGGTGGTGGGAAAGGAGCCGCTCCCGGTGTTCAACCCGGAGCCGGTACCGGTGCTGCTCCCGCTGTCCCACCCGGTACCGGTACCAGAGACCCTCCCGGTACTGGTGCCGGTACCGGAGACCTTCCCGGAGCCGGTCCCGGTGCCCGACCCGAAGCCGGTGCCCGTAGCGGAGACCCTCCGGGAGCCAGTCCTGGTGCCTTAACCCGGCCCCGGTACCGGAGCCCCTTCCAGAGCCGGTGCCGGTACCGGAGACCTTCCCGGAGCCGGTCCCGGTACCCGGCCCGGTGCCGGTACCGGAGCCCCTTCTGGAGCCAGAACCGGAGCCCCTTCTGGAGCCGGTCCTGGTGCCTTACCGGGCCCCGGTACCGGTACCGGAGACCCTCCCGGAGCCGGTGCCGGCGCCCGACCCCGTCCCGGTGTGGGTCCCGGTGCCGGTCCCTAGCGATCCGCGGCGGCGGCGGCTCTTCCCGGCCCCGGGCTCCGCATGGCCCCGTGCAACCGGTTGGGACGACCCCGGGGGGAGGCGCCTGGTGCCGCCGGTGCCTCTCCCGGTGCCGCCTCTGCGCGCCCGCTTCGGCGCCTCCCCCCGCCCCGGGACCTGCCCCCCCCACTCCCCCCGGCGGCGGCTCCGCCCCGGGACCCCCCCCACGCAGGTACATCCCCCCCCCCACGGATCCCCTCCCCACCACGGCAGAGATTCCCCCCCCGGTCCCCCCCCCAGCGGGGAACCCCCCCCCCCCCCCCCGACCCCGATATCCCCCCCCCCTCCACGGCGGGGATGCCACCCCCCCGACATCCCACCCCCCCGCCATGGCGGGGATCGCCCCTCGGGCTTCCCCTTATGGGCCCCCCCCGGGTACTCCCGGGAATCCCCCCCCATGGGGACCCCCCCACCCAGTGATTCCCCCCCCGCCTATGACACTGTCCCCCCCGCAGCCGAGGGGGGGGGCGCCCCCCAAGGAGAAACCAGCAACGCCGACATCCTGCCGCCCCCACACCCCCCCAGCACCCACGCGTGGGGGGGGGCAGAGCAGACACAGCAGGCCCCCCCTCGCCCGCTGCAATGGGGGCGTCCCCCCCCCACAGCGCGGCACAACCCCCCCAAAGCTGAGCTGGGCCCCTCCCCATTTGCACAGTGTTGGGGAGACACACACACACCCCCCCCGCAGCTGCAATGGGGGATCCCCCCCCCCATACTGCAGGGACCCCCCCCAGGGCTGGGGTGGGGGGTGAGCACCCCCCACCTCGGTGGGGACATCGCGGGGGTGCCCACAACTGCTCCCCCCCCCCCGAGCTGCTCCCCATGCCCCCATCACCGAGGGTGGGGGGACATATCGTGTGTCCCCCCCCACCCCAGATCCAGCCGGGGTGGGGGTGTCCAATGTGACCCCCCCTCAATTCCAGTGGCTCCGGTTTTACCGGGGAATCCATCGGATCCTCCATCCCCCCGAGATGGAGCGGTGTCCCCCCCCCCCCGAAAAAATGTCCCCATTAATGTCACCCACCCGAGAGAGTAGGTGGAGGGTGGGGGTGGGGGGCACCCCAATATTCCCTCCCCCCCCCCCCCCCCTTCGGGAATTTTGGGGCTGCGGGATGGGAATCGGGGCGGGAAAACACCCTGGAAAATTCGGCGGATGATTCATCGCGGCGAGGGAGGGCTGGTGGCAGCCGCCTGCCGCCACCGCGCCGGGGGGGGGACACGACACAGACACACGCATCCCATGTCCCCCCCCCCCCCAGCCCTGCCACACCCCCCCCCCCCCCCGGCCAGGTCACCGCGCTGCCCCCACCACAGCACCGGTGCTGGCCCATGGTGGCAGCCGGTAGCCGGAATTAGAGGGGGGGGCGCTTTTTAGGGGCTGCTCGGCCCCCCCTGTAGCCCACGGCGGGGACACGGTGGGGACGTCGTGAGGACACGATGGGGACACGGTGGGGACATTGTGGGGACATGGTTGGGACATGATGGGGACACGGCGGGGACATGGCGGGGACATCATGGGGACATGGTGGGGACACAGTGGGGACACGGTGGGGACATGGTGGGGACATGGCGGGGACATCGTGGGGACACAGTGGAGACATGGTGGTGGCAGCCAGAGGAGCAGGGACGCAGGATCCGGCCGCTCTTGGCTGCCACGGTGTCACCCGCGTGGGCACCGTCCCCAGCCCAGGCCATGTCCCCATCCCGGACGATGTCCCCATCCCAGCCAGCGTCCCCAGCCCTGGGCATGTCCCCAGCCCTGGCATTGTCCCCAGCCCAGTCACTGTCCCCATCCCAGGGAATGTCCCTTACATGGACACTGTCCCCATCCCAGGCCACGTCCCCATCCCGGACACTGTCCCCATCCAATGCACCGTCCCCATCCTGGACACTGTCCCTGTTCCCAGCCAATGTCCCCATCCCGGACTCTGTCCCCATCCCAGTCACTGTCCCCATCCCAGGAATTGGCCCCATCCTGGGCCACGTCCCCATCCTGAACAGTGTCCCCATCCCTGGGCATGTCCCCATCTGGGTCACTGGCCCTATCCCAGACACTGTCCCCATCCCAGGGAATGTCCCTTACAGGGACACTGTCCCCATCCCAGACACTGTCCCTGTCCTGGACACTGTTCCCGTTCCCAGGCAATGTCCCCATCCCAGGAATTGGCCCCATCCTGGTCACTGTCCCCATCCCTGCCATTGTCCCCATCCCAGGCCATGTTCCCATCCTGGATGATGTCCCCATCCCAGGGAATGTCCCTTACACGGACACCGTCCCCATCCCAGATCCCGTCCCCTCTCCCGCTCCCAAGCCCTGTCCCCATCCCGGCCTCCCCCCGGCAGGACCCCCACCCGCTGACACCCCGGCTCTGCCATGGGGTCCCCGGCATCGTCCCCCCCCTGCTGCCAGTGCGTCCCCCGCATTGATCCGGGGGGGGTTCCCCGATGCCACCGGGAGCCCCAACGCGGCGGTGACGGGCTCAGCCCCGCGTGTGTCCCCGTGTTGTGTCCCCCCGCCCCCAGCCCCGTCCCTACCTGGGGGGGTCAGGGTAGGTGACGGCGATGCGCGGCGGGGGGCGGAGGGGCAGCGTGGTGGGGCGCGGGGGGCCGGGGGGCTCCGGCGAGCGCGGCCGCTCCGGGGGCTTCCAGGGGGGCACCTGGAGGGTGGCGGAGAGGCGCCGGCGCCCGCGGTGCAGGTCGGCACCCAACATCCCCGGGGACGGGGGGGCCGGCGGCTCGGCGGGGGGCTGCGAGGAAGGGACGGGGTCGGTCAGATGAGGTTACGGCACGGCACGGCGCGGCACGGCATGGCACGGCACGGTACGGCACGGCACGGCACGGTATGGCATAGTATGGCATGGCGCGGCATGGCACCATGTGGCGAGCGAGCCTCATCCCACGCAGCTCGGCAGCGCATGGCACAGCAGAGCACGGTACGGCACGGCATGGCATGGCATGGCATGGTACGGCATGGCATGGTACAGCATGGTACGGCACGGCATGCCGTGGCATGTTATGGCACGGCATGGTATGGTATGGCACGGTACGGCATGGCATGGCATGGCACAGTATGGCACAGCATGGTATGGCACAGTATGGCATGGCATGGCACGGCACAACATGGCACAGTATGGTATAGCGCGGCATGGCACGGCACGGTATGGCATGGCACAGTACGGCATGGCGTAGCATGGCATGACACGGTACAGATCAGCACGGCATGGCACAGCATGGCGTGGTATGGTATGGCATGGCACGGCACGGTACGGCACGGAACGGTACTGCATGGCACA
Organism: Larus michahellis; assembly: GCF_964199755.1. Classification (NCBI taxonomy): domain Eukaryota; kingdom Metazoa; phylum Chordata; class Aves; order Charadriiformes; family Laridae; genus Larus; species Larus michahellis. The sequence continues at coordinate 1,770,367 of NC_133920.1, forward strand.
ACGCGGTATGGCATGGCACGGTATGGCATGGCACAGTACGGCGTGGCGTGGCATGGCATGACACGGTATGGCACAGCACAGCATGGCATGGCATGGTACGGCATGGCACGGCGTAGTGTGGTATGGCACGGCACGGCACGGTACGGCACAGCACGGCATGGCACGCTATGGCATGGCACGGCACGGCACAGCACGGTACAGCCCAGCATGGTATGGCATGGCACGGCACGGCAGGGTACCAAACAGTACGGCACAGCATGGCATGGCACAGCACGGCACAGCACGGCACAGTATGGCACAGCATGGCACAGTATGGCACGGTACGGTACAGCATGGCACGGCGTCATATGGCAAGTGAGCCTCACACCATGTGGCGTGGCACAGCACGGCGTGATATGGCATGGCATGGCACGGCATGGCACAGTATGGCATGGTACGGCACGGCATGGCCAGGGAGCCTCACACCACGTGGCGTGGCACAGCACGGCATGGGTTGGCACAGCACAGCACGGCACAGCGCCCGAGCGGGAGCCCCTCACCCTCTGCCGTGGGGAACCCCCAGCCCCCCCCTCCCAACCCTGGTGCCCCCCTGGTGTCCCCCGGTGCCCCCCATGCCGCCAGCGCGGCCTCACCTGCTCCCGGGGCCCAGCCAGGTCCTTGCGGCTCTTCCTCATGTGCCCGCCCGGCGCCGGGGCTCAGGGCGCGGGGGCCACGTGGGGGGGCCCCGCCACCTCCCGGGGGGCTGCGGCGCCTGCGGGGGGGAGAGCCCAGGGTGAGGGGGCAGCGGGGAGACCCCCAGCACCCCCCGGCAACCCACTGTACCCCCCCAGTACCCCCCCAGTACCCCCCCAGTACCCCCCCCAGTACCCTCCCAGCAGCCCAGCCCGTGCCAGGCTGAGCCCAGTCACGCTTGTTGCAGCTGTGGCATCGGCGTCACCGGCCATGGCATCGGTGTCATTGGCCACGGCATCGGTGTCACAGGCCATGGCATCTGTGTCACCAGCCATGGCACTGGTGTCACTGGCCATGCCATCAGCATCACCGGCCACGGCATCGGTGTCACTGGCCACAGCATTGGCATTACCGGCCATGGCATCGGCGTCACTGGCCATGGCATCAGTGTCACTGGCCACAGCGTTGGTGTCACTGGCCACGGCATCAGCATCGATTGGCCACGGCATCGGCACCATTTCCCTTGGCACCAACATCCCTTCCCACAGCACCGGCATCTCTGCCGGCACCGGCATCGTTCCCTACGGCACTGGCATCACTCCCAGTACCGGTATCATTTCCCATGGCACCGGCATCACTCCCGGTACCGGCATCATTCCCCGTGGCATCAGTGTCTCTGCCGGCACCGGTGTCATTCCCTACGGCACTGGCATCACTCCCAGTACTGGTATCATTTCCCATGGCATCGGCATCATTCCTGGTACTGGCATCATTCCCCGTGGCATCGGTGTCTCTGCCGGCACCGGCATTGCTCCCTACAGCACCGGCATCACTCCCAGTACCAGTATCATCTCCCACGGCACCGGCATCACTCCCGGCACCGGCATCGTTCCCAGTACCAGCATCATCTCCCACGGCACCAGCATCTCTGCCGGTACCGGCATCATTCCCTATGGCACCACCGTCGCTGCCGGTACTGGCATCATTCCCCACAGCACCGGCATCACTCCCAGTACCGACATCGTTCCCTACGGCATTGGCATTGCTGCCGGTACCGGCATCATTCCCTACGGCACCACCTTCGCTGCCGGTACTGGCATCATTCCCCACAGCACCGGCATCACTCCCAGTACCAACATCGTTCCCTACGGCATTGGCATTGCTACCGGTACCGGCATCATTCCCCACGGCATCGGCATCTCTCCCGGTACCAGCATCATTCCCCACGGCACCGGCATCTCTCCTGGTACCGGCATCATTCCCCACGGCACCGGCATCTCTGCCGGTACCGGCATCTCGTCGGTGTCACCTCCCTTGTCACCGGCATCGCTCCCGGTGTGGGGCAGCCCCGGGGGTGACCGGGCTTGGGGGGGGTCCCAGCAGTACCAGGCCCCCCGGTTCCCCCCGGTGCCCCCCGGTAGTGCCGGGCCGGGCGTCCCCGTGGATGTCATGGCCTCGGGGGGGGTGTCCCCCATTCCCGTTCCATCGCGGGGGGGAACCGGGGAGTCCCTGCCCTCCCCCCGCCCCTCCCCCCGCCGCCTGTGCCGGATTCGGGAGGTTTTTACCGAATTAATGGAGTACTCGGTGCCGCCAGCGGCGGGGGGGGGCACCCCCCGCATCCCCTCCCCCCCCCGGGGTTACGGGAGGATGCTCGGGATCGCGGCGGCTCGGGGGGAAGGGGCCGCCCGGTTCCGGGGCCGGTCCCGTTCCCGGTCCTGGTCCTGTTCCCGTTCCCGGTTCCGGTGCCGTTCCCAGTGCCACCCGGAGCCATTCCTGTTCCCGTTCCCTGTCCCGGTGCCGTTCCCGGTGCCCGTTCCGGTGCCGTTCCCGTTCCCAATGCTATTCCCGGTGCCGTTCCCGTTCCCTGTCCCGGTGCCGTTCCCGTTCCCAATGCTATTCCCGGTGCCGTTCCCGTTCACGGTTCCAGTGCCATTACCGTTCCCAATGCTATTCCCGGTGCCGTTCCCGTTACCGGTGCCACCCGGTGCCATTCCTGTTCCTGTTCCCTGTCCCGGTGCCGGTCCCGGTGCCGGTGCTGGTCCCGTTCCTAGTGCTATTCCCGGTGCCGATCCCGTTCCTATTCCCATTCCGTTGCCGGTTCCGGTGCTGTTCCCGTTCCCGGTGCCATTCCTGTTCCCATTCCCTGTCCCGGTGCCGTTCCCGGTGCCGGTGCCGCCCGGTAACATTCCAGTTCCCGTTTCCGTTCCCGGTCCCGGCCCTGGTCCCGGTGCCGCCCCGTGCTATTCCCATCCCCGTTCCCTTTCTCGGCCCCGGTGCTTCCCGGTGCCATTCCCGTTCCCTGTCCGGTTCCTCCCGGTGCCATTCCCGGTGCCATTCCCATTCCCGTTCCCTGTCCCGGTGCCATTCCCGTACCTGGCCGCCTCCCGTTCCCTCCGCTCCCCCCGGCATCCACCTGCCCTCGCTGCCGGCGGCGGCGGCGGGGGGGCGGGGGGCGGCCCCGGTACCGGCCCCGGTGTCACCGACAGCGCCCGGTGACAGCGGCGGCGGAAACGCGGCGGGAGAGGCCCCCACCTTCCCCCCCCACTATCCCCCCCCGGCCCGGCCCCACGCGGGTCCCCCCCGGGTCCCCCCGGTACCAGGGTGTCCCCTGGTGTCCCCGGTGTCCCCCCGGCACCGGGGTGGGGGGGTGTCCCCGGCATCCCCCGGTGTCCCCGGCATCCCCCGGTGTCCCCAGTATCCCCCAGCACCGGACACCCCCCCCCCCCGCCCCCGCCCAAGCACCGCCCCCCCCCTCCCCTCCCACAGTACCTCCATGTGTCCCACCCGGTGCCACCGTGTCCCTGTGTCCCCTTGGCCCATTGTCCCTCTGTCCCCATGTCCCTCTGTCCCCCGTCCCTGTGTCCCCCTGTCCCTGTGTCCCCCCGTCCCTCTGTCCCCATGTCCCTCTGTCACCCTGTCCTTGTGTCCCCCTGTCCTGCTGTCCCCCTGTCCCGCTGTCCCCAAGCCACCATGTCCCTCCATGTCCCCCTGTCCCTCTGTCCCCCTGTCCCTGTGTCCCCCTGTCCCTCTGTCCCCGTGTCCCGCTGTCCCCCGTCCCTCTGTCCCCCTGTCCCTGTGTCCCCCTGTCCCTCTGTCCCCGTGTCCCGCTGTCCCCCGTCCCTCTGTCCCCCTGTCCCTGTGTCCCCGTGTCCCGCTGTCCCCCGTCCCTCTGTCCCTCTGTCCCTCTGTCCCCCTGTCCCTCTGTCCCCCTGTCCCTCTGTCCCCATGTCCCTGAGCACCCCATGTCCCTGTGCCACCGTGCCCCTGTCCCCCCCAAGGTGCCATGTCTCCCCGTGTCCGTCTGTCCCCATGTCCCTGTATCCCCCTGCCCCACTGTCCCCAAGGCACCATGTCCCTCCATGTCCCTCCCTGCCCCCGTGCCACCATGTCCCTCTGTCCCCAAGGCACCATGTGCCCTAATATCCCTGTCCCCATGGGCCTGTCCCATGTCAACCCATGGCCCTGTCCCCCCATGTCCCTCCATGGCCCTGTCCCCGTGTCCCCCCCTGTCCCTGACCCTGTGTCATTGTCCCCATGTCCTCCCATGGCCCTGACCCTGTGTCCCCCCGTGGCCCTGTCCCTGTGTCACTGTCCCCATGGCCCCTTGTGTCCCTCTGTCGCCATGTCCCTGTGTCCCCATGTCCCCCCACGGCCCTGTCCCCACGTCCCCCATGTCCCCATGTCCCCATGCCCCTAATGGCCCTGTCCCCCCATGTCCCCCCGTGTCTCCGTCCCTGTGTCACTATCCCCATGGCCCCTCATGTCCCTCTGTCCTCATGTCCCCCCATGGGCCTATGTCCCCATTTCCCGCCCCCTGTGTCCCCAGATGTGCAGCGCCTGCCCACTGGCGGGCCCCTGCCCACCCTCCCTGGCCGTGGGAGACGGGCAGACCCTGCCTGAGCGGGGAGACATTCTCCCCCAGCCTCCCCCGGCCCCCCCAGATCTTGGGGCGTCGAGCGGGGGGCCCCGCCCTCCCCTCTATTTTCGGCGTGCGTATCTCTTTAAGACGGCCGCCATCGTTGTGGCGGGCGAGGAGGCCACGCGGGCTGTGCGCATGCGCAGAAGGAGGGCGGGGAAGGGGAAGAACGGGTGCGGCCGGAAATTCGTCATCCGCCGTGGCCGGAAGTTGCGCACGTCGCGGCCGGAAGCCGGCGGGGCGGGCGCTGGAGGGTTCGAGAAGCGGCCGGAGGCGGCGGCGGGCGCCGGGGCGGCCCCGCCATGGTGGATTACAGCGTGTGGGACCACATTGAGGTCTCGGACGACGAGGACGAAACTCACCCCAACATCGACACCGCCAGCCTCTTCCGATGGCGGCATCAGGTGAGGCCCGCGCCCGCCTCCCCCCCCCACCGGGCAGGCCCGTTCCCATGGCGACCGGCCCCGGGACCCCCCTGGGGAGGAGGGGGAGGGGGGCGCTTATTGCCATGGCAACCAGCTGCAAGGACACCCCCCCATGGGGAGGCGGGGGGGGGTTCCCTTATTGCTATGGCTGCTGGCTGCAGGGACCCCCATGGGGAGGGGGCTTCCCTATTGCCATGGGGACCAGGTCTAGGGACCCCAGGAGGGGGGTGGTGGGCTCTTGCTGCCATGGTAACCAGTTGTAGGGGTCCCTGCGGTGGGGGGGGGACGGGGGAATCCCCTGTTGCAATGGCGACCGGCTCCTGGGGGGCCCCCATGGCGGGGGGTTCCCCTTATTGCCCTGGCAACCAGCTGCAGGGACCCCTGGGGGGGGTGTGTGTGTATGTGTGTGTCTCCCCTGTCGCCATGGCGACATGACCGGTCCAGGGACCCCCCCTCATGGGTGGGTGGCAGGGTCCCCTGTTCCCACGGCAAGCAGCTCCAGGGACCGCCCCCCCCCCCCCCCCATGGTGGGGGTTCCCCCATCCCCATAATGACCTGTTTCCCCCCCCTCCCAGGAACCCTCCCCATTGTTGGGGGGGGGGGGGCGGGACACACCCTCTCCTGTTCCCATGGTGACCAGCTGTGGGGACCCCCACCATGGGGCAGTGGGGCTCCCCCATTTCCATGGCAACCAGCCCCCCCCCCCAGGTTCCTGGGGTATCCCCATTCCCCTGGGGGCTCCCCGTGGGGGGGCACAGCCCCTCCCTGTTCCCACTGGGGGCTGCTCTTGGGGGGTGCCCCACACTCCCCCAGACCCCCCCCGTCTCTCCCCACACTGGGGCTGGCGGATGAGGCTGGGCTCCCATAACCCCTCCCAGCTTCTCCCAGGGGGTTTCTCCCAGTTTGGGGGGGTGGTAAATGGGAGGGGGGGCTGTGTGTGGCCCCACGCTCTCTGGAACTGGAGCCTACTGGATCCTCAGGGACTTGGAAGCTGTGGAATTCTGGAGTCGGCCCCGATTTGGCCGAGGGAGGGAACGAAGCTGCTGCCTGAGCTCTTCCCAACCAAAACTGTGTGAAATAACTTGATTTTTTTTCTCTATTTTTTCTCTAAATTCCACTGTTTTGGGGGCATTGGTCTGCCCTCATAGTGGCTTCACCCTATTCCACAGGGATAACAGACCCAGGAGAGCGCATCCGGCTTCCCGGAGCATGGCTAACGAGGGGAGAGAGTTAACGATGCCCCTTCCGGCATCTCTCCTGATGTGATTCCCATCCTGTGGCTTTTCAGGCTCGCGTGGAGCGGATGGAGCAATTCCAGAAGGAAAAAGAAGAGCTGGATAAAGGATGCAGGGAATGCAAACGGAAACTCGCCGAATGCCAGAAGAAAATGAAGGAGCTGGAAGTGGGGGATCCGGAAAGCGGGAAAGGGGAGTTGGAAAAACTCCAAGCCGAAGCCCAGCAGCTGAGGAACGAAGAGAAAAGCTGGGAGAATAAATTGGAGGAGCTGAAAAAGAAGGAGAAAAACATGCCCTGGAACGTCGACACCCTCAGCAAAGATGGTTTCAGCAAGGTGGGTTTGGGGGAGCCCCCCCCTGCTTTGTGGCCCCCCCCTCCCCAGGTCAGCAGGGGGGGACGCTCACCTCCTTCTGCTCCCCCCAGAGCGTTTTCAACGTCAAACCGGAGGAGAAGGAAGAAACGGAAGAACAGAAAGAGAAAAAACACAAAACTTTCGTGGAGAGATACGAGAAGCAGATCAAACACTTCGGTGAGTGCTGGGGGCGGGGGGGGGAGTTTTGGGAGGGGGGGCGGGCTGGTAACCCCTTCCTGGAGGGGGGGGGCATCAAGCGGGGAACTCCCCCCTCTGTTGCCGCTGGCTCCGTTTGACGATTTAATCTATTTTTCATCCGATTTTGGGTTTTTTTGTTTTTTTTTTTTTTTCCCTGCTCACCCTGCCGCGGCCGAGCTTCGTTAATCGCCATAGGGGGGAGAGGGTTTAATTAAACCATGGGATGAATCCCTTCCCCCCCCCCCCCCACCTCCTCCCTTTCCTCTTTTTTTTGTACTGAGGAGATTTAGAGGCCGTTCTTTTTTTTTTTTTTTTTTTAATGAGTGGGGGGAAAAAGAAAAAAAATAATATAAATAATCCTCTGCTAAACTGGGGCTGCCCTGCTTTGAAGGGATGCTGCGGCGCTGGGACGACAGCCAGAAATATCTCTCGGATAACCCGCACCTCGTTTGCGAGGAGACGGCTAATTACTTAGTCATCTGGTGCATCGATCTGGAGGTGGAAGAGGTGAGAGAAAAGACGAGGGGGTGCGGGGGGGGCACGGATAGAAACCAGTCCCTCTTACTGCTTTGGGTTGTGTCCTCCTCCTCCCTTCACCGGGCCTTTCCGCCGCGGGTCGATTTGCTTTTTTTTCTGCTGGAAATCCGCGAATCGGGGAATTAATGGCGGAATCGGTGAATCGTGGAATCACGAGAATCCGGATTTGAGGGATTTGATGGCCACCGTTTTTCTTTTCCCCCCCCCATCCCGTCGTTGGTGGGGTCGTAGCGATACAGGCTCCACCTTCCCGAAGTGCGCCTGGAAAAAAAAAAAAAAACAGGCAGGGAATTTGAAATCCCGGCTTTCCCGGTTTCCCCACACCAAGAAAAAAAACAACCCTAAACCAGCCCCTCTGGAAGGTTTCCAAAAGGCTCCGTAAATTTCTCAGAGGGAGAGGGGAAGTCCCCAGGAAAAAGAAGCGGGGGAATGGTGGAATTAGTGAATCACGGAATCGCGACAAACGTCTTTATCCGCTCCGTCGGCGTCGGGGATTTGTCCCATCGGCTCCTTCGGGGACTTGGAATGGGAGAAAAGACCTTTCCGACCATCAAGTCCCATCCAACCCCCTTTCCGCCGCGGGTGGATTTGCTTTTTTGGTCAAAAATCCGAGAATCAGGGAATTAGTTGCGGAATTGTGGAATCAGGGAATTGTGAAATCATAGAATCAGAGAATCCTTGAGGTTGGAAAAGACCCTTAAGGTCGTCAAATCCCCTCGTTAACCTAAATTACACCACCATAACCTGCTCCGAGGGGAAGTGTTGCTCCGTCCCCAGCAGCTCCGAGTCCCAGCGTTCCCTCTCCCACCCAAAGCCCTCATTGTCTTTATCCGCTCCGTGGGCATCGGGGACTTGTCCCATCGGCTCCTTCGGGGACTTGGAATGGGAGAAAAGACCCTTAAAGTCGTCAAGTCCCCTCGTTAAGCTAAAAATTCCCAGCTCCGGCGCTAATCCGTGTCCCCAGGCACCACCTCTCCGCGTCCCCCTCCGGCGATGGCGGCTCTTCCCTGGGCAGCCCTTTGGGGGCAGGAATTATTCCCGATTTCCCACCTAACCCCCCCGCCGGGCACAACCACAGCCCGTTTCCTCTCCCCCCATGGCTCGGGAGAAGGGATTTCCCCCCTCCCTTCCTTGGGGTCTCCAGCCCCTTCCGGAGGCACGAGCCCCCCCCCAAAACCCTGCCGAGCGGGAGACGGCGGGATCACGGAATGGTTTGGGCTGGGAAGGGACCTTTAAACGCCACCCAGTGCCCCCCCCTCCCCTGGCCCCGGGCAGGGACACACCCACCCCAGGGCCCCGTCCAAGCTGGGGTGGCCCCAGGGATGGGGCACCCCCCACCTCTCTGGGCAACCCGGGGAGGGGGGGTCACCACCCACAAATTCCTTCTAATATCTCAAATTTTTTCCAATGTCTCCCCCAAATCCCCACTTTTTCCATTTAAAACCACCCCCCCTCGTCCCGTTGCCCCCCTCCCCAATCAAGAGTCGTCCCCCCCCAGCTTTCCCGGAGCCCCCCCCCCCCATTTAAGCCCCCCCTGCAGCAGGGCAGCTCCAGCCCTCACGTGCCCCCCCAACCCTGGGATGAGCTCCGCCCTCCCCGACACAGGGAATGAGGACACGGGGGAATTTTGGGGGGATGAGCCCCCCCCCCGACACAGGGAATGAGGACACGGGGGAATTTTGGGGGGATGAGCCCCCCCCCGACGCAGGGAATGAGGACACGGGGGAATTTTGGGGGGATGAGCCCCCCCCCGACGCAGGGAACACAGAGGTGGGGGAATTTGGGGGATCAATCCCCTGACGCGAGGAGTGTGGAGACGGGGGAATTTTAGGGGGACGAGGTCCCCAACGCGGGGAACGTGGCGAGGGGTGAATTTGGGGGGGATCCTCACCTCCCTTTTTGCCCCCCCCCCCCCCCCCCCCCCCCCGGCAGAAACACGCCCTGATGGAGCAGGTCGCCCACCAGACCATCGTCATGCAGTTCATCCTGGAGCTGGCCAAGAGCCTGAAGGTGGATCCCAGGGCTTGTTTCAGGCAGTTTTTCACCAAAATTAAGGTGAGAACTGGGCTGGCCCCCCCCTTGCCCACCCCCATTTCTCTTCTTTCCTCCCTTTTTTCTCCCTTTCCCACCCGACACATGGGGTTTGGGCACCGCAGCTGCCTGGGGGGCAGGAGATGCAGCCGGGTGGGCCCCCAGGCTGGATTTTGGGGGGGAGAAAAGGGGGTATAGGGGGAAGTGAAGGCCCCCCCCCCCTCTCCTCCCACCTCTCCCCTCCCTTTCCCCCCCCTCTCCCCCCCCTTTCTCCCCCTTTCCCCCCCGACACGTGGGGATTGGCCACTGCATCTGCTTGGGGGGCAGGAGATGCAGCCGGATGGCCCCCCAGGCTGGATTTTGGGGGGAGAAAAGGGGGTATAGGGGGATGCAAAGGCCCCCCCTCTCCTGCCCGCCACTTCCCCCCCCCCTTTCCCCCGCCTTTCCCCCCCGACATGTGGGGTTTGGCCACTGCATCTGCTTGGGGGGCAGGAGATGCAGCCGGATGGCCCCCCAGGCTGGATTTTGGGGGGAGAAAAGGGGGTATAGGGGGATGCAAAGGCCCCCCCCCTCCCGCCCGCCTCTTCCCCCCCCCCCTTTCCCCTACCTTTTCCCCCCCGACACGTGGGGTTTGGGCACTGCGGCTGCCTGGGGCGCAGGAGATGCAGCCGGATGGCCCCTCAGGCTGGATTTTGGGGGGGGAGAAAAGGGGGTATAGGGGGATGTGAAGGCCCCCCTCTCCCCCCCCCCCCTCCCCCTTTCCCCCGCCTTTCCCCCCCGACACATGGGGTTTGGGCACTGCGGCTGCCTGGGGGGCAGGAGATGCAGCCAGATGGGCCCCCAGGCTGGATTTTTTGGGGGGCAAAGGGGGTGTAGGGGCATGCGAAGCCCCTCCGTGACACACCCCCCCCCCCCTTTTTGCCCGCAGACGGCCGACCAGCAGTACATGGAGGGTTTCAACGACGAGCTGGAAGCCTTCAAAGAGCGGGTGCGGGGGCGAGCCAAGGTGCGCATCGAGAAGGCGATGAAGGAATACGAGGAAGAGGAGCGGCAGAAACGCCTGGGCCCCGGCGGGCTGGACCCCGTGGAGGTCTACGAGTCCCTCCCGCCTGTGAGTTTTACCCCCCCCCCCTCCCCCTTCAAGGTTTGTTTTTTTTTTTTAGAGGGGAGAAAACGGCAAAATTGGGTTTTCTCATGTGCGTCGTCGTCGTGTCCCCCCCCCCCCCCCACCTTTTTTTCTTCGGCCTCGCAGGAGCTGCAGAAATGCTTTGACGTAAAAGACGTTCAGATGTTGCAAGACACCATCAGCAAAATGGATCCCACCGTGAGTATTTGATCCCGTTCTCGGGACCCCCGGCATATTGATTCCATCACCCGATTTCCCCCCCCGCCTCCCCCCTCCCCCCCCCCCCAGGAAGGGGATTTGGGGAAAAAGAAGGAAAAACCCCCAAACTCCCGAGGGTGGAAATATAAAAATTCCCTTTTCCCAAGCGTTAGGAGGGAAAGCAGCCCTGCGGCGCCCAAACCGGGGCAGGATTTATCCCCCCCCCAGGGGGGCATGGAATGGGGGGGGCATTCCCCAGTCTGGCAGAGTGGGCAGTGACCACCCCCCCACCCCCCCCGCCCCGAGCCTTGTGTTGTGTGTCCCCGCAGCCTTTAGCCGTGTCGTCCCCACCTTTAGCTGTGGTGTCCCCCCCCCTTGGCCATGTGTGTCCCCCCCTCCTTGGCCATGTGTGTGTCCCCCCCCCCGCCTTTAGCCATGTGTCCCCTCCTCAAGCCTTGTCCCCCATCCCTGAGCCTTGTGTGCCCCCGCACTTTATCTGTGTGTGTCCCCCCCCCCTTTCTGTGAGCCTCGTGTGTCCCCCCTGCCCCTGAGCCGTGTGTGTGTCCCCCCCGCCTTTAGCTGTGTGTCCCCCCCGAGCCATGTCCCCTCCCGTCCCCAAGCTTCATGTCCTCCCCGAGCCATCACCCCTCTCCTGATCCTTGTGTCCCCCCGAGCCTTGTCCCCCTGTCCTTGAGCCATGTGTCCCCCCTCGTCCCCGAGCCGTGTCCCCCCCACCTTTCACCGTGTGTCCCCCCCCTCCCCGAGCCGTGTCCTCCCCTCCCCAAGCCTCATGTCCCCCCGAGCCTTGTCCCCCTGTCCCCAAGCCTCATGTGTGTCCCACTCAGCCGTGTCCCCCGCTCCCCTACCCTCGTGTCCCCCCCCCCCCCCAAGCTGTGTCCCCCCCCTCCCCGAGCTTCATGTCTCCCCCCTGAGCCTCATGTCCCCCTCTGAGCCTTGTGTTGTCCCCCCGGCTTTAGCCGTGTCTCGTCGTCCCCCTTTAGCCGTGTGTCCCCCCGGTCCTGAGCCGCGTGTCCCCCCCCCACACTGAGCCGTGTCCCCCCCCCCCTCGCAGGAGGCCAAGTACCACATGCAGCGCTGCATCGATTCGGGGCTCTGGGTCCCCAACGCCAAAGGGGGGGAAGCGGCCGAGAAAGGGGGGGGCGGCGGCGGCGAAGCCCTTTACGAAGAAATCAAGAAGGAAAACGGCGACGAGGAGAAAGGAACCGCGTGAGCTGAGGGGTGGGGGGGGGGGAGCCAGGGCGGGGGGGGGCACGGGGAGGGGGGGGCAAAGGTGTAAACCTTCGCAAATGGTGTAAAGCTTAAAAAAAAAATATATATGCGTCAAGCAAAAAAAAAAAATGTGTCAAGCGTAAAAAAAAAAAAAAAAAAAGCAGAAAGCGTAAAAACGGAGGCGTCACGGGGTCTCGCCCCCCACCCCTTGTGGCCCCCCCACCCCTTGTGCCCCCCCCCGAAGCTTTTGACACCGTAGAGACTTTTGGGGAAGGTCCCTGTGCTGCTCGTGTGTGTCCCCCCCCCTGCCCCGGCCCTGGGGGGTCATGGAGGGGGCTGTTGTGGTGAATAAAGAGATTGAAAAAGTGGGGGGGGGGGAGGGGGGGATGTGGCGGGGGGATTTGGGGACAATTTTGTTGGGGGGGCAGGGAGTGGCAGTGACAATGCAGAGTCCCCCGCCATGGGTGAAAAGGGGGTGGGGGCACCCTGGGGGGGGGGGGGGGGAAGGGAGGGTTCAAACCACCCCTGGGGGGGGATTTGGGGTGCCCCCTCCCCCCCTCAGGTGGGGCCAGCTGTGCCCGCGGCTCCATCCAGATGTGCCCCCCCAGTTTGAATCCAGCTGTGCTCCCAGTTGCACTGTGCCCCCATCCAGAATGGGCCCCGGTTTGGATCCAGCTGTTGCCCCCCCCAGGCCCCCTTCCTGGTTTGGATCCAGCTGTGCCCCCCCGATCCAGCTGTGCTTCCTCCAGTCCTGCTTTAAGTCCAGATGTGTCCCGATCCAGCTGTTTCCCTGGTCTGAATCGAGCTGTTTCCCTGGTTTGGATCCACCTGTGCCCACCCCCAATCCAGCTGTGCCCCCCCCCACATCGAGGTTTGGGTCCAGGTGTGCCCCCGATCCAGCTGTTTCCCTGGTCTGGGTCCAGCTGTGGCCCCGTGGTCCAGCTGTGGCCCCCGATCCAGGTTGGGGTCCAGCTGTGCCCCCATGATGCGGCTGTTTCCCTGCTCTGAATCCAGCTGTGCCCCCATCCAGCTCTTTCCCTGCCCTGGATCCAGCTGTGGCCTCCCAGCCCCACCCCCCAGTTTGGATCCAGCTGTGGGCCCCCCAATCCAGCTGTTGCCCTGCGACCCAGGTTTGGGTTCAGATGTGCCCCCGATTCAGCTGTTTCCATGGTCTGAATCCAGCTGTTCCCTGGTTTGGATCCAGATGTGCCCCCGATCCAGCTGTTTCCCTGGTTTGGATGCAGATGTGCCCCCGATCCAGCTGTTTCCCCAGTTTGGACCCAGCTGTGTGCCCCCAAGTCCCACCCCCCAGTTTGGATCCAGCTGTGCCCCCTCCGATCCCGGTTTGGGTCCAGATGGGCCCCCATCCAGCTGTTTCCCTGTTCTGGATCCAGCTGTGCCCCCCCCAGGCCCCGCCCCCTGCTCCGGAGCCAGCTCACAGCCCCGCCCTCTCCCCTCTCGCCCTCAGGCCCCGCCCCCTGCCCGCTCCGCAGCCAATAGCCGTTGCCGCCGGGTCCTCGCCGGGGGCGGGGTCTCGCCGGCGCCCCGCCCATAGGGCGCAGGCGTGTGGGCGTGGCGGCAGCGGGCCAATGGCAGCGCGCGTCTCTGGCGGCCAATGGGAAGCGGCGGCTCTGCCGGGCGGAGGGAGTCGGAGTGGCGGCCGGGCCGGCGGTGGACGGGGCCCGGTACGGGCTGGGGGGGGGAATGTGGGGCAACTGGGGGATGTGTGGGGCCGGAGGCGGGGTGTGGGGCCGGGGGGCGGGGCCGGGGGGCGGGACACGGCGGCTGGGGGCGCTGGAATGGGGGGTCGGGGCCTGCAGAGGGTGTCGGGGCCTGTGGGGTCAGGGTGTGTGGGGCTGGGGGAGATCAGGATATGTGGGGCAGGGGGTCAGGATATGCGGGGTGAGATGTCAAGATATGTCGGACTGGGAGGCTCTGGGGTGGAGGTGTCAGGATGTGTGGGGCTAGGAGTCTCTGGGGAGGGGGTCATCAGGATATGTAGGGCTGGGTCCTGCGGGATGTGGGGCTGTGTGGGTCAGGATATGTGGGGCTGGTGGGCTTCAGAATATGTGGGGCTGGAGGCTCTGGGGATTAGGATATGTGGGGCTGAGGGGGTTCAGGATATGTGGGGCTGGGGGATGTAGAAGGTTAGGATATGTGGGGCTGGGGGAGCATGGATATGTGGGGCTGGGGGGGTCTGGATATATGGGGCTGGAGTCTCTGGGGCATGGGGTTGGGAGGTGGGGTGGAAAAAACCCTCTGAGAGCCTGAAATGGGACAAAGTCCATCCCTGAGTCCAGATGTGGGGCGGGGGGGGCCTCGGCATGGCCAGATGTGGGGCAGGTGTGGGGGGGAAATTTTTGGGATCGGGGGGTTGCAAAGTGGCTCGTAACTTATTTCTCTTCCCCCTCCCTCGCTAGGCCTGAGCTCGGAACGAGCGACACCCCTGGGGTGGAAGAAACCCCCACGGCGCAGCCCCACAGCGGAGGGGGGGAAATTGGGAAGGTTTGTGCCCCACGGCCTCGGCTTCGCCCCCCCCTGCCCCGCAGCAGCAGGGGGGAAGGTGGGGTCCTGCTCCACCCCACCTCCTCCTCCACGCCGTGGGGGTTTCTTTTTATTTTGAGAGGTCCCCTGGGACTTCGGGGGGTCCCCGGAGGTCCAGGACGTGTCCCCAGCACCTGCCCCCCAGCTCTGGGCTGTCCCTTGGGGTGTCCTTGAGGGCGCTGGGGGGTCCGCTGGGACTCTGGGGGGGTCCCCATGGACTTTGGGGTGTCCTCTTGGCTCCGGGACATGTCTCCAGCACCTGCCTTCCGGCTCTGGGGGGGGGTCTCCATGGACTTTGTGGGGGTCCCCTGGGACTTCGGGGGTCCCCTTGGCTCTGGGACATGTCCCCAGCACCTTCCCCCCAGATCTGGTGGGGGGGGGGTCCCCTGGGGCTCTGGGAGGGTCCCCATGGACTTTGGGGGGGTCCCTGGGGCTCTGGGACGTGTCCCCAGCACCGTCCCCTCAGCTCTGGGGGGGGTCCCTGGGACTTTGGGGGCGTCCCCTTGGCTCTGGGACATGCCCCTAGCACCTTCCCGCGGGAGGGCCTTTTATCCCCCCCCCCCGTCCTTTTTTCACCTTCCCCCCCCCCATCCCAAATTAATCCCTTTGGGAGCTCAGGCACCGCCTTACGCTTCCCCCAGTTGCCCAACTGGGAGAGACTGGTGTCGCGGCTCCTTGTGCTGTAGTTTTTATGTATTTTTATATATTTTATGTGGGGTTTTTTTTTGCCCCTCCAGGTTGCGGGGAGGGGGGGGGCACCGGAGGGGGCCGCTGCCATGTCTCTGTGCCACTGCGCGGTGAAGCACGGCGACGCGGAGGCCGATGGCTGCCGTTTTGCCGGCGGCACCGGCACCGGAGTGAAGGTTTTCCTGCACTGGAGCGGGGAGGAGGAGCGGGAGCGATGCCAAACCTACACCTGCGGCACCCTCAGCGCCGAGGAAATCTGCATCGACCTCTCCCGCAGGATCGGTGAGTGACGGAAACGCCCCCCGCCCCGGCTTTTCCCTAAAATCCGTGGAAAAATTCCCTCTTTCCCAATCGCCGCCGCCGCGGTGGCCGGTTAGCCGGGAAATCGGGGGTTTTGGGGTGGTTGGGAAGCGGCGTTTTGCCCGATAACTGGGTGGTAACGAAGCCTTCCCAATGGAATTTGGGCATTCCCGGCGGAATTTGGGCAATTCCCCGTGGAATTTGGGCAATTCCTGTTGGAATTTTGGCCTTCCCAGTGGAATTTGGGCCTTCCGAGTGGAAGATGGGCATTCCCAATGGAATTTGGGCCTTCCCGGTAGAATTTTGGGCGTTCCCAATGGAATTTGGGCAATTCCCAATTTTGGGATTTCCTGGATTTTGGGCCTTCCACCCGGAACATGGGCCTTCCTGGCAGAATTCGGGCAATTGCCAGCAGAATTTGGGCCTTCCTGGTGGAATTTGTGCAATTCCCAGCAGAATTTGTGCAATTCCCAGTGGAGTTTGGGCCTTCCAAGCGGAAGATGGGCAATTCCCGGTGAAATTTGGGCCTTCCCAGCAGAATTTGGGCAATTCCCGGCAGAACTTGGGCAATTCCCGGCGAAATTTGGGCCTTCCCGTCAGAATTTGGGCAGGAGGAGGAGGAGGGAGGCCCGCGCTGCCAGCAAAATGGCGGCGGTGGGAAGAAACGGGGTGAAAAAAAGGTGTTTTTTGTCCCGTTGACCGAATTTTGGGTTTTTTTTTGTTTTGTTTTTTTTCTTCTCTCCGCAGGCATCACCCCGCTCTGCTACAGCCTCTTCGCCCTCTTCGACCCCCGCAGCCGCGTCTGGCTGCCCCCCAACCACCTCTTCCGAATCGGCAAGGACACCGACCGCAGCCTGCTTTTCCGCATGAGGTGAGGCCCCGTCCTTCTCCTCCCGCCGTTTTGAGGGCGGAATCCTTGCGGATCCGCCAAGCTCCTCTCATTTGTGGCGACGTCTGGGTTTTATCGACACCTTTGCGAGATAATCGTGTCCCCTGGGGGTGACCGAGACAGCAATCTTGAGGATTTCCCCTAAAAAACGTGGTCACTGGCCATTTTATCCGGGCTTTTTCCACCTGGTTTTGCTAGAACTTGGTTTTCTTGCGGCTTTTTCTTCCATTTTTTGGAGCTGGATCCTGCGGATCTGCCGAGCTCCTCTTATTTCTGGCGACGTCCAGCTTTTATCAACACCTTTGTGAGATATTCCTGTCCCTGGGGGGTGACGGGGACGTCGATCTTGAGGATTTCCCCCCAAAAATGTGGCCGCTGGCCATTTTATCTGAGCTTTTTCCACCTGGTTTTGTTGGACTTCGGTTTTCTTGATGCTTTTCCTTCTGTTTTTGGGGTGGAATTCTTGTGGATCTGCCAAGCTTCCTCTCATTCATGGCGACGTCTGGGTTTTATCGACACCTTTGCGAGATAATTGTGTCCCCCAGGGGGTGACGGGGACAGCAATCTTGAAGATTTCCCCCAAAAACCTGGCCGCTGGCCATTTCATTCCACCTTTTTCCGCTTTTTGGGGGGCTTTGGTTTTGTTGGTGCTTTTTTCCCTTCCATTTTTGGGGCGGAAGCCTGTGGATCCGCCGAGCTTCCTCTTATTTGTGGCGACGTCTGGTTTTTATCGACACCTTTGCGAGATAATTGTGTCCCCCGGGGCGTGACGGGGACGGCGATCTTGAGGATTTCCATCCAAAAACGTGGCCGCTGGCCATTTCATTCCACCTTTTTCTGGCTTTTTTTGAGGGTTTTGGTTTTGTTGCTGCTTTTTTTTTTTGATTTTTTTCATTTTTGGGGCCGAATTCTGCGGCTCAGCTGAGGCTCCCGTATCGAAGCTGTGCTGGTGGGGACGTATTCGGCAGCTGGTTGTAAAAACAGGGCGGAAGGAACTGAAAGGAACCGGTTTTGGGGGCAGGAAGAGGTCGCTTCCCCTTCGCCTCTCCGCATCAGAATCATTGCCTTCTGATCAGATCACATTTTTGGCGGATGTGGCCGGTTTTGGGGTCAGCAGTGGAGTTTCGAGAAGTTTGGCTCTTAAAAGGAGCGGATTTACGGGTGAAAAAACACCTCGAGAAGCTCCAGGGTGGCTGCTGGAGCCGAATTTGGCTTCAGAGGCAAACCCGGGGCGTCCTTTTTGGCCCCCCTGGGTGGAAGGAGCAGATTTGTGGGTGAAGCAACACCTCGAGGAGCTCCAAGGTGGCCGCTGGACCCCAGTTTGGCTTCAGAGGCAAACCCAAGGGGTCCTTTTTGGCCACCTTTTTGGCCCCCCTGGGCGGAAGGAGCTGATTTATGGGTGAAAAAAACACCTTGAGGAGCTCCAGGACATCCTTTTTGGCCACCCCGGGTGGAAGGAGCCGATTTATGGGTGTAAAATCACCTCGAGGAGCTCCAGGGCGTCCTTTTTGGCCCCCCTGGGTGGAAGGAGCAGATTTGTGGGTGAAGCAACACCTCGAGGAGCTCCAAGGTGGCCGCTGGACCCCAGTTTGGCTTCAGAGGCAAACCCAAGGGGTCCTTTTTGGCCACCTTTTTGGCCCCCCTGGGCGGAAGGAGCTGATTTATGGGTGAAAAAAACACCTTGAGGAGCTCCAGGACATCCTTTTTGGCCACCCCGGGTGGAAGGAGCCGATTTATGGGTGTAAAATCACCTCGAGGAGCTCCAGGGCGTCCTTTTTGGCCCCCCTGGGTGGAAGGAGCAGATTTGTGGGTGAAGCAACACCTCGAGGAGCTCCAAGGTGGCCGCTGGACCCCAGTTTGGCTTCAGAGGCAAACCCAAGGGGTCCTTTTTGGCCACCTTTTTGGCCCCCCTGGGCGGAAGGAGCTGATTTATGGGTGAAAAAAACACCTTGAGGAGCTCCAGGACATCCTTTTTGGCCACCCCGGGTGGAAGGAGCCGATTTATGGGTGTAAAATCACCTCGAGGAGCTCCAGGGCGTCCTTTTTGGCCCCCCTGGGTGGAAGGAGCAGATTTGTGGGTGAAGCAACACCTCGAGGAGCTCCAAGGTGGCCGCTGGACCCCAGTTTGGCTTCAGAGGCAAACCCAAGGGGTCCTTTTTGGCCACCTTTTTGGCCCCCCTGGGCGGAAGGAGCTGATTTATGGGTGAAAAAAACACCTTGAGGAGCTCCAGGACATCCTTTTTGGCCACCCCGGGTGGAAGGAGCCGATTTATGGGTGTAAAATCACCTCGAGGAGCTCCAGGGCGGCCTTTTTGGCCCCCCTGGGTGGAAGGAGCTGATTTGTGGGTGAAGCAACACCTCGAGGAGCTCCAAGGTGGCCGCTGGACCCCAGTTTGGCTTCAGAGGCAAACCCAAGGGGTCCTTTTTGGCCACCTTTTTGGCCCCCCTGGGCGGAAGGAGCTGATTTATGGGTGAAAAAAACACCTTGAGGAGCTCCAGGACATCCTTTTTGGCCACCCCGGGTGGAAGGAGCCGATTTATGGGTGTAAAATCACCTCGAGGAGCTCCAGGGTGGCCTTTTTGGCCCCCCTGGGTGGAAGGAGCCGATTTACAGGTGAAGAAACACCTCGAGGAGCTCCAAGGTGGCTGCTGGACCCCAGTTTGGCTTCAGAGGCAAACCCAAGGGGTCCTTTTTGGCCATCTTTTTGGCCACCTTTTTGGCCCCCCTGGGCGGAAGGAGCTGATTTATGGGTGAAAAAAACACCTTGAGGAGCTCCAGGACATCTTTTTTGGCCACCCTGGGTGGAAGGAGCAGATTTACAGGTGAAAAAACACCTCAAGGAGCTCCAGGGCAACCACTGGACCTGAGTTTGGCTTTAGAGGCATCATTTTTGGCCATCCTGAGCGGCAGGAGCCGATTTATGGGTGTAAAATCACCCCGAGGAGCTCCAGGACGGCTCTCTCCTCCTCCTCCTCCTCCTCTTCCTCTCCAGGTACTACTTTCGGAATTGGCACGGGATGAACGACAAGGAACCGGCCGTTTATCGCAACGTGCCCCGAGCCAGCGATTCCCCCGACGAGAAGCTGCACGGAGGAGCTTTGCTCGACAAATCCTCCTTCGAGTATCTCTTTGAGCAGGTACCGAACAGGGCGGGCCCAGAGGCTCGGTCGCACCCGGAATCATGGAAACCTGGGGCGTTTTTCTTGATCCAACCAGATTCGGCTCGGCCCTGGCTGTCAGGAGCTGGTTTTTCCAGCTGCGAGGGTTTTGTTTCGAGGACAAACGCAGCTGTAGTTTTGCCCTCGCAAAGCTTTTGTCCTCCTTGAAGCCTCCCCGGGAGGCCGGCAGCCACGTTTACAGGGATCCCGTTACGCTTTTAATATTAAAAAAAAAAAAAAAAAAAAAGAATAAGAAAAAGCACTCCGTAAGTCGGCACAGGGGTGTTTTTTCCCCGTTTCTCTAATTTCTTTTGCTTTAATAGGGAAAATTTGAATTCATCAATGACGTGGCCTCTTTGAAAGACCTCCAGAGCGAACAGGAGATCCAGAGGTTCAAGAACGAAAGCTTGGGCATGGCCGTGCTTCACCTCTCCCACATCGCCATCCGAAAAGGCATCTCCCTGGAGGAAGTGGCCCGAAAATACAGGTGACCGAGTGACCTCAGGGGACTTTCCGTCCTGCCCTGAGAGGACGGTGACGTGGATGGAGAATTGGCCCCAACGGCAGAGCTCCGAGGGTTGGGATTGGCGGCGTGGGGTCTGGTTGGTGGCCTGTGGCTAGTGGTGGTCCCCAGGGGTGCGGGCTGGGTCCGGTCTCGTTCAACACCTTCCTCAGTGACCTGGAGGAGGGGACAGCGGCGGTGGTGACACCAAACTGGGAGGAGTGGGTGACACACCAGAAGGCCCTGCCACCCTCCGGCAAGACCTGGGCAGGCTGGAGAGGAACCTCATGGAGTTCCTCATGGAGCGGGGGAAGAACCCCCCCCCCCCAGTGTGGGTTAGGGGTGACCTGCTGGAGAGAGAGCTGGGAGTCCTGGTGGACAACAGGTTGCCCACGAGCCAGCAATTGTCCAAGGAGGCCAGTGGTCTCCTGAGGTGGCCAGCAGGTGGAGGGAGGTCATCCTGCCCCTCTGCTCTGCCTTGGGGAGGCCACACCTGGAGCACTGGGTCCAGTTCTGGGCTCCCCAGTTCAGGAAAGAGCGGGGAACTGCTGGAGAGGGTCCGGCGGAGGCTGCGAGGATGATGAGGGGATGGAGCATCTCTCTGGTGAGGAAGGGCCGGGGGACCTGGGGCTGTTCAGCCTGGAGAAGAGAAGCCGGAGAGGGGCCCTCAGCAATATCTGTAGGGCGGGTGGCAAGAGGACGGGGCCAGGCTCCTTCCAGTGCATCCCAGTGAGCCTGGGACGGGTTTGGGTGATGGAAAGCTCGGCTGCGGCTCCTCCAGCCGAGCGTTTCGCTGGTGACGTCCCACGAGGTCTTGCCGCTGACGGCCTTGTTCCTTCCCCCTCCCCAGCTTCAAGGACTGCATCCCGCGTTCCTTCTACCGCCAGATCCAGCAAAACAACTACCTGACCAAATTCCGCATGAAGAACGTCTTCAAGAAATTCGTGCAGCGTTTCCAGCGGCACACGGTCAGCACGGGCAAGCTGACGGCGCAGGAAGTCATGTACAAATACCTGGCCACCTTGGAACACCTCGCGCCCCGCTTCGGCAGCGAGCTCTTCCCCGTCCTCTCCTTGGAGACCTCCTCCGAGGGGGAGAAAGCGCAGCTCTACGTCAACGGGGGACATTCGCAACCGGAGCACGGCCACCCGCTGCTCCCCAAGGACCCACCCGTCACCCACGAAGTCCTCGTCACCGGCACCAGCGGGATCCAGTGGCGGCCGGTGCCCGTAGAGGTAAATTGATGCTCGCGCTCCCCGCGGCCAGGCGGGAAGAGCCGTTCCCATCCAAATCCCATCCCAGACGGGATGCTCATGGTCCTGGGCTTTTCCTCAGGCTCTCTGGGGCAGCCCAAGTTCCTTTCCAGCTTATCCCAGTTTGACCAGTAGCCACCTCAGCCCGCCTCCTGGCGGTAGGAAGGGCTGGAATTAACACCTTTGTGTCCCCGTCTCTGCAGAGCGTCGAGAACTTTTCCCACCGGGGATATTTTGGGAGAAAGAGTAAAACCAAAGAGCTGGAGCCCAAGGGGCTGACTCAACCGGTGGAGCGGAACGAGGCGAAATGGGTCCATTTCTGCGATTTCCGGGAAATCACTCACATCGTCGTCAAGGATTGCAGGGTCAGCATCAACCGGCAGGACAACAAGTGCCTGGTGAGTGGGAATCGTTCTCTCTCATCCGCGTGGGAGCCCCTCGTTGCGCTCTGGAACCTGAGAGGAGGCAACGCTGGGAACAAGGAGGAAGTTTTTTTGGGGTTAATTCCAACGAGAAAGGGTTTTACGGTCTCCTCCTTTGGGCTGGCGGAGAAGAGAAGAAGGGCAAGGAAGCTGGAGAACAAGGAGAAAGGTCTGGAGAACTTCCGAGGAGCGGCTGAGGGAGCCGGGATTGTCCAGCCTGGAGAAAAGGAGGCCGAGGGGAGACGCAAGCATTCTCCGCAGCACAAAGCTGAACCCCCCGAGGGGGAGGGAAGGAATAAAAGGGAGGATCACCCGGCGCTGGGTGCGGGCCCTCGCAGGCAGCCAGGTTGCCCAAGCCTGCTGGCCAGCAGCCCAGCGAGCCGGGGAAGGCAGTGGCCTCCTCGGCGGTGGCTCTTCCTAGCCCCAAAACCCTCCGGAAATTGGGGGATGACGCCAAATTGGGTGGGGGGTGTCGATCTCCTGGAGGGGTAGGAATAGGAATGGTCTCCGGAGGGATGTGGCCAGGCTGGGAAAGGAGCTGGGGGTGTTGGTCGAAGGCCGCCTGAATACGAGCCAACAGTGTGCCCAGGTGGCCAAGGCGGCCACCAGCATGGCCTGTGTAAGGGCTAGTGCGGCCAGCAGGAGTGGGGCAGCGATCGCCCCCCCTGGACTCGACACTGGTGAGGCCCCACCTCCAATTCTGTGTTCATTTTTGGGTTCCCCTCAGGACAAGAAAGACCTGGAGGGGCCGGAGTGGGTCTGGAGAAGGGCAAGGAAGCTGGTGAGGGGGCTGGAGAGGAAGGAGAAGGGCCTGGAGAAGGAGGAGAAGGGCCTGGAGAAGGAGGAGAAGGGTCTGGAGAAGGAGGAGAAGGGCCTGGAGAAGGAGGAGAAGGGCCTGGAGAAGGAGGAGAAGGGCCTGGAGAAGGAGGAGAAGGGCCTGGAGAAGGAGGAGAAGGGCCTGGAGAAGGAGGAGAAGGGCCTGGAGAAGGAGGAGAAGGGCCTGGAGAAGGAGGAGAAGGGCCTGGAGAAGGAGGAGAAGGGCCTGGAGAAGGAGGAGAAGGGCCTGGAGAAGGAGGAGAAGGGCCTGGAGAAGGAGGAGAAGGGCCTGGAGAAGGAGGAGAAGGGCCTGGAGAAGGAGGAGAAGGGCCTGGAGAAGGAGGAGAAGGGCCTGGAGAAGTTCTGGGGGACTGGGGGTGTCCAGCCCAGAGAAAAGGAGGCCGAGGGGAGACCCCGGCGCTCTCTACACCCCCCTGGAAGGAGGTTGTGGTGAGGTGGGGGGCGGTCGGTCTCTTCTCCCAAGCGATGGGATGAGAGGAAACGGCCTCAAGTTGTGCCAGGGGAGGTTTAGGATGGAGATTGGGAAGAATTCCTTCAGCCAAAGGGTTGGGAAGCGTCGGGACAGGCCGCCCGGGGCAGTGGTGGAGTCGCCATCCCCGGAGGGGATTTGGGCAGGACGCGGTGCTGAGGGACATGGGTCAGGGGTGGCTGGGGCAGGGTTGGGGTGAACGGTTGGACTCCGTGATCTTAAGGGTCTTTTCCAACCGAGAATTTCCAGGCTGGAATTCCAAATAAGCCGCGGAGCCGGGATGCGGCGGGTGAGGTTCTCGCGCGCTCCCCTGGCCGCTTGCCTCCAGGGCGGAGGGAGCCAGGACGGGTTTTGCCAGGAGCGGGAAGGGCACTTCCCACTAAAAATCCACCTCTTTTGCTCAGAGGGTGGAGGAAAACGGGGCAGATCCTCCCCGCCACGCTGCCGGAGACAGCCAGGGGAGCTCAAGGTGCTGGGAGGCGATCTCCGGCACGCTTCCCTTCCCCAAAAATCCCCAGTTCCCAGCACCGTTACCAGGTAGCTCAAGGCACTGGCCAACTGTTTGGCCATGGTGATTTTCCAGCCCACGGTGACCCGGCCTTTCTCTTTCCTCCGCAGCACGTCCAGATGATTTCCAACCTTGAAAATTCCACGATGGGTGGGTTTTAGGGCTGTTCTTCCTCCAGCCGGATGTTTTTTTCACCCTGATTTTCCTCCTTCCTCTCCCCAGGAGGTGCTTCTCCCGTCTCCCGAGAGCGCTCTCTCCCTCGTCTCGCTGGTGGACGGGTATTTCCGTCTCACCGCCGACTCCAGCCACTACCTGTGTCACGAAGTGGCGCCGCCGCGGCTCGTCATGAGCATCTTGAACGGCATCCACGGGCCCATGCAGTGAGTGCCTTCTTCCCGACAAGGGGCTTCGAGGAATCTGCGGCAATTTATTGTCGTTCCGACAATTTATTCCTTCACCCCGTGAACCCTCCCCAACCCGGGAAAGGGGAACTGGGGAAAACAAAGAAACCCAAGGGTTGAAATTATTTATATTTCGATAGAATAAGACTAAATAATTAACACTAATAACACTAAAGAGCTAATATTGATCCTGATACTGATGTAGAATATACGAGGATGATGCTCAGGGGGAAGCTGGGCGCTCCTGGAAAGTTTGGGATGCCGCGAGCACTGCAGCTTCGGGAGGAAGGGAAGGGCTCAGGGCTCCGGGAGCGGGACGAAGAGTTCTCAGGATGGCAGGAAAAATTCCTCAGCATCTAATTTCCATCTTAACGGGACGTTCGTGATATGAAATAATTCCAGTGGCCGGCGCCCGGGTCTCGCTCCTCCTCATCCTCACACCTGGGGAGCTCAAAAACACCGAGACCTTGAAACCCGCACCCCAGAGCTGGCTCTAAAGCGAATATTTTCACAAATTCCGACTTCTAAAAGTGCTGTTTTCCCAGCATAAAGAGAGAAATGTGGTGCCCAAACCAGGACCCGAGGGGGGATGCGCCGTGTCCTCGGGGCTGATCCCAAGCCGTTCCCTTTTTTTCCCTGCTGCCAGGGAGGAATTTGTTTTCGCCAAGCTGCGGCGGGAGGAGCAGGAGGAAGGGCTCTACATCATCCGCTGGAGCGTCCTTGATTTCAACCGGATGATCCTCTCCGTGGTGAAAAGGGGTCAACAACAGGTAAACGCAATTCCTGCTACGGCATTCCTGGGAACGGTGAGCTCTGGGAGGTGCTGGTTTTGTTAGGAATGAACTGGGCTGAGGTTTTCGGGGTGCCGGGGAGCTGCGAGGCCGGTCCTGACTCTCTCTTTTCCAGGCTCCCGGAGTGCAGGGACCCCTCAAGTACAGGCAATTCCGTATCCAGAAAAAAGGAAATTCCTTTGTGCTGGAAGGGTGGGACCGGGAATTTCCCACTTTGCGGGAACTCTTGGATGTCCTCAAGGGCTGCACCCTCAAGTCTGGTGACGAAAGCTTCACGGTGAAGAGATGCTGTCCGCCCAAACCGGGAGGTACGAGGATGGAACATCTTCCTCCCCCCGCTCCCCCAAGTCAGACTCGAGGAAGGAAAGCGGCCGGGGCCGAGGCCAGGGTTGGGCGGGGGGGGGGGGGCGTGTGTTTCTGGGGCTTTAAGGTCCGTCTGCCCCCTCCCCTTGCAGAGATCTCGGACCTGCTGATCGCGCGGAAGGTGAAGGACAGCGCGAAGCAGATCCTTAACCTCACCCAGCTCAGCTTCCACCAGATCCGCAAGAACGAGATCACTCAGGTTTGGCCCTTCCCAGGCAGTGGGTAAAGCCAGTGGGTGGAAGAAGCTGTTTTCCTGATCCGGGGGGGCGGGGGGCCAATGCTACCGCACCCCCGAGGCTGCTGGTGCAAAGAGGAGAGAGACGCGGAGCGGTTTTGGGGTTTATTTTGGCCTTTTCTTCCTTCCCTCTTCAAGGAGAGGAGGGAAAAGAGCCGTGCGGAGGCGGCGGGGTGCGGGCAGGAGGCAATTCCTTCCCTGCCGCCCCCAGCAGTGTGTGGAGGTGACGGAGAGGGAAGCGGGGAGAGGAGGATCGTGCGTAAAGGCTGAAAAATCCCCCCCCGCCCCAGGAGGGTCTGACACCCTCGTGCCTTCTCCGTCTGCCTGCAGCGAGCCCACCTGGGGCAGGGCACCCGCACCAACATCTACGATGGGGTGCTGACCGTCTGCGGCGCCGGCGGGGCCGAGGACGAAGCCGAATATTTCTCCACCGAGCAAAATAACAACAGCCGGGAGATGCACGTGGTCCTCAAAGTCCTGGATCCCAGTCACAGAGACATCGCCCTGGTGAGCCCACCACGGGATTTGGGGGTGTTGGGGGGGAGGAAAGGCTCAACAGGAGCCAGCAACGTGCGCTGGTAGACCGGAAAGCCACCGGCAACCCAGCAGCGTGGCCAGCAGGGAAGGAGGGGGGATTCTGTCCCTCTGCCTCCGTCTCTGGGGCCATGGGAAGGACACGGAGCTGTGGGAGCGGGGCCGGAGGAGGCCCCGGAGATGCTGGGAGGGCTGGAGCCCCTCTGCTGTGGGGCCGGGCTGAGCTGGGGGGGTTCAGCCTGGAGAAGAGAAGGCTCCGGGGAGACCTTGGAGCCCCTTCCAGTCCCTAAAGGGGCTCCGGGAAAGCTGGGAAGGGACTCTGGATCAGGGAGGGGAGCCGTGGGACGAAGGGGAAGGGTTTTAAGCTGAAAAAGGGGAGATTTTGGTTAGATATTAGAAGAAATTCTTGGCTGTGAGGGCGGTGAGCCCCTGGCCCAGGTTGCCCAGAGAAGCTGTGGCTGCCCCATCCCTGGAGGGGTCCAAGGCCAGGTTGGCCGAAGGGTTTTAAGCTGAAAAAGGGGAGATTTTGGTTAGATATTAGAAGAAATTGTTGCCTGCGAGGGTGGTGAAACACTGGCCCAGTTGCCCAGCTGCAACCAGTTTGCCCAGAGACGCGGCGGCTGCCCCATGGAAGACAAAGCCTTCAATAAAACCAGCTCCCAGATGCTGCGAGAGACCCCCCACACACACACACTCCTTCCTCACCCCCTCTCTCCCCGCAGGCGTTTTTCGAGACGGCCAGCCTGATGAGCCAAGTCTCCCACGTCCACTTGGCCTTCGTGCACGGAGTCTGCGTGCGAGGCTCCGAGAGTGAGTAATTTTTCCACAACCGACCTCCCCTTCCGCCGGAGCCTTTCCCTCGGCCGCCGCCACCTCCATCCCCGAGCTGATCGGCCGAAGCCTGAGGGAAATCTCTCCCCTTCTCCCCAGATATCATGGTGGAGGAGTTCGTGGAACACGGACCTCTGGACGTGCTGCTGAGGAAAGAGAAAGGCCGGGTCACCGTGGGCTGGAAAATCACCGTGGCCAAACAGTTGGCCAGTGCCTTGAGCTACCTGGTAACGGTGCTGGGAACTGGGGATTATTGGGGAAGGGAAGCGTGCCGGAGATCGCCTCCCAGCACCTTGAGCTCCCCTGGCTGTCTCCGGCAGCGTGGCGGGGAGGATCTGCCCCGTTTTCCTCCACCCTCTGAGCAAAAGAGGTGGATTTTTAGCGGGAAGTGCCCTTCCCGCTCCTGGCAAAACCCGTCCTGGCTCCCTCCGCCCTGGAGGCAAGCGGCCAGGGGAGCGCGCGAGAACCTCACCCGCCGCATCCCGGCTCCGCGGCTTATTTGGAATTCCAGCCTGGAAATTCTCGGTTGAAAAAGACCCTTAAGATCACGGAGTCCGACCGTTCACCCCAACCCTGCCCCAGCCACCCCTGACCCGCGTCCCTCAGCACCGCGTCCTGCCCAAATCCCCTCCGGGGATGGCGACTCCACCACTGCCCCGGGCGGCCTGTCCCGACGCTTCCCAACCCTTTGGCTGAAGGAATTCTTCCCAATCTCCATCCTAAACCTCACCTGGCACAACTTGAGGCCGTTTCCTCTCGTCCCATCGCTTGGGAGAAGAGACCGACCGCCCCCCACCTCACCACAACCTCCTTCCAGGGGGTTGTAGAGAGCGCCGGGGTCTCCCCTCGGCCTCCTTTTCTCTGGGCTGGACACCCCCAGTCCCCCAGAACTTCTCCAGACCCTTCTCCTTCTCCAGGCCCTTCTCCTCCTCCTTCTCCAGGCCCTTCTCCTTCCTCTCCAGCCCCCTCACCAGCTTCCTTGCCCTTCTCCAGACCCACTCCGGCCCCTCCAGGTCTTTCTTGTCCTGAGGGGAACCCAAAAATGAACACAGAATTGGAGGTGGGGCCTCACCAGTGTCGAGTCCAGGGGGGGCGATCGCTGCCCCACTCCTGCTGGCCGCACTAGCCCTTACACAGGCCATGCTGGTGGCCGCCTTGGCCACCTGGGCACGCTGTTGGCTCATATTCAGCCGGCCGTCGACCAACACCCCCAGCTCCTTTCCCAGCCTGGCCGCATCCCTCCGGAGATCCTTCCTACCCCTCCAGGAGATCGACACCCCCCACCCAATTTGGCATCATCCCCCAATTTCCGGAGGGTTTTGGGGCCGGGAAGAGCCGCCGCCGAGGAGGCCACTGCCTTCCCCGGCTCGCTGGGCTGCTGGCCAGCAGGCTTGGGCAACCTGGCTGCCCGCGAGGGCCCGCACCCAGCGCCGGGTGATCCTCCCTTTTATTCCTTCCTTCCCCCTCGGGGGATTCAGCTTCGGAATAACGAGCCGGGAAGGTGACGTGAGTAATTAAGAGCCAGGAGTCCTGCTTTTTGATATTTGGGTGTAATCCAGATGCTTCGTCTTATTCCCAGGCGTCTGCGGGAGTTTTTTTTTTTCCTGAGATTTCTTCCCCCTCTCGTGATTTTGTTTTTTTTTTGTTTTTTGTTTTTTTTTTTACCCCTGCAGGAGGATAAAAACCTGGTGCACGGCAACGTGTGCGCCAAAAACATCCTGCTGGCCAGAAAAGGGCTGGAAGACGGAGCCCTGCCTTTCGTCAAGCTCAGCGATCCCGGCATCAGCTTTACGGTGCTCTCTCGAGAAGGTACCGGCCTCATCCCGTGCTCGGACCCAGCAAGGCTTGACCCGGCCTTGTTCGGAGCTAAAATTGGCCGCTTTTTTCCCCCCCCTCCAGTAGCCCAGGTAGTTAATAAATCATAGAATCGTAGAACGTGTTGGGTTGGAAGGGCCCTCTAAAGGCCATCCAGTCCAACCCCCCTGCAGTCAGCAGGGACATCTTCAACTAGATGAGGTTGCTCAGAGCCTCATCCAGCCTGGCCTTGAATGTCTCCAGGGATGGAGCCTCCACCCCCTTTCTGGGCAACCTGGGCCAGTGTCTCACCACCCTCAGCGTAAAGAACTTCTTCTAATGTCTCATCTAAACCTCCCCTGCTCTGGTTTAAACTGTTGCCCCTCGTCCTATCGTTCCGTGCCCTTGCAAACAGTCCCTCCCCAGCTTTCCTGTAGGCCCCCTCCAGGGACTGGAAGGGGCTCCAAGGTCTCCCCGGAGCCTTCTCTTCTCCAGGCTGAACCCCCCCAACTCTCTCAGCCCGGCCCCACAGCAGAGGGGCTCCAGCCCTCGGATCATCTCCGTGGCCTCCTCTGGCCCCGCTCCAACAGGTCCATGTCCTTCTTGTGCTGGACGCGGTGGTCCAGGTGGGGTCTGACGAGAGCAGAGGGGCAGAATCCCCTCTCTGGATCTATGGCCACGGTTCTTCTGATGTGGCCCAGGATGCGATTGGCCTTCTGGGCTGTGAGTGCACATTGTCGGCTCATGCCCAGCTTCTCATCCACCAACACCCCCAAGTCCTTCTCCGCAGGGCTGCTCTCTGTCACGTCATCCCCCAGCCTCTACTGATAACGAGGGTTGTCCCCACCCAAGGGTAGGACCCTGCACTTGGCCTTGTTGAACTTCATAAGGTTCGCTTGGGCCCACCTCTCCAGTTCGTCCAGGGCCCTCTGGATGACATCCCATCCCTCCGGCACGTTGACCGCACCGCTCAGCTTGCTGTCATTGGCAAACGTGCTGAGGGTGCACTTGATCATAGAATCATAGAACCATAGGGTTGGAAGGGCCCTCTGGAGATCATCTCCTCCAACCCCCTCCAGAGCAGGGTCACCCAGAGCAGGCGGCACAGGAACGCGTCCGGGCGGGTTTGGGATGTCTCCACAGACGGAGACTCCCCCACCTCTCTGGGCAGCCTGTGCCAGGGCTCTGCCACCCGCAAAGTCAAGAAGTTCCTCCTCCTGTTTAGGTGGAACTTCCCGTGCTCACGTTTGTGCCCGTTACCCCTTGTCCTGTCCCCGGGCACCACTGAGAAGGGCCTGGCCCCATCCTCCTCACACCCACCCTTTAAGATCCCCCCCTCAGGTGTCTTTTTTCCAGACAAAAAGCCCCAAATCCCTCGGCCTTTCTTCAGCAGAGAGACGTTCCCGTCCCCTCAGCATCTCGGTAGCCCTTTGCTGTCCCCTCTCCAGCAGTTCCCTGTCCCTCTTGACCCGGGGAGCCCAGAACTGGACCCACAACTCCAGCTGCGGCCTCCCCAGGGCAGAGCAGAGGGGGAGGATGACCTCCCTCCACCTGCCGGCCACGCTCTTCTTCATGCCCCCCAGGATGCCACTGGCCTTCTTGGCCACCAGGGCCCATCGCTGCCTCATGGCCATCCCGTCGGCCCCCAGCACTCCCAGGTCTCTCCCCACGGAGCTGCTCTCCAGCAGGTCACCCCCAACCTGTCCTGCTGCGGGGGGTTATTCCTCCCCGGGTGCAGCACCCTGCGCTTGCCCCTCTTGAATTCCAGAAGGTTCCTCTTTGCCCAACTCTCCAGCCTGGCCAGGTCTCTCTGGATGGCGGCACGGCCCTCTGGGGTGTTGGCCACCCCACTGTCTATGTCATTGATGAAGATGTTGAACAGCCCCGGTCCCAGTAGGGATCCCTGAGGGACACCACTTGTCACCCCTCTCCAGCTGGACATTGAGCCATTGACCACCACCCTCTGGCTGCGACCAGGCAGCCAGTTCCTCATCCACCCCACAGTCCACCCATCAAATCCCGATCTCCCCAACTTCGAGAGAAGGACGTTGTGGGGGATCGTGTCCAAGGCCTTGCAGAATTCCAGACAGATGATGTCCGTAGCTCTCCCCTTGTCCGCCGATGCGGTCACTCCGTTGTAGAAAGCCACCAGGTGGGTCAGGCAGGACTTGCCCCGGGTGAAGCCATGCTGGCTGTCCCCAGTCACCTCCGTGTCCTCCATGTGCCTTAGCATAGTATGGATTGCGCCTGAGCTGGTTTTGGCAAGGTTTTGCTTGCTTTCCAGACCTTAATTTTGACAATTTTACAGCATTTTGAACGCGGGGACGTGGCAATTTTGGTGACAGTGGCTCGGTTTGTCCTCAAAGCCGCTCTCGGAGAGTCCCAGTGCAGCTCCTCTGGCGGGGAGCTTCTCTCCGTGGGGTTTTTCCGGCTGTATCTACAGCGTGGCCTCACTTTGCCTTTCCTCTCCCCAAGAGCGCGTGGATCGGATTCCCTGGATCGCCCCGGAATGTGTGCGGGATGTGGGAAACCTCAGCACGGCCGCCGACAAATGGAGCTTTGGCACCACTTTGCTGGAAATCTGCTTCGACGCCGACGTCCCGCTCAAGGAGCGCACGCCCTCGGAGGTGCCTCGGCTTCTCCTCTTCCTCCATCCCCGTCTCCTCCCTTCCCGTGGATCCACCTTCCTTTGAGACCCGGTTTTCTTTGGTTTTGGGCTTTTTTTTTTTTTTTTTTTTTTCCTAGAAAGAACGTTTTTACGAGAAGCGGCATCGCCTGCCCGAGCCGTCCTGCAAGGAGCTGGGCAGCCTCATCTGTCGCTGCCTGAATTACACCCCCGGGGAGCGTCCGTCCTTCCGCACCATCCTGCGGGATCTCACCCAGCTCCAGCCGCACAGTGAGGATCGGGTTGGGGGCGGGGGGGCAGAATTCATCGGTTACCCCGCGTCCGGCGGGGCCTTGGGGAGGCAGGGGGGGGCGGGGGGCGGCTGTGGGGAACTGTTTGTCCGGGGTGAGGGGGAGAAAAAGGCAAGGAAAGGGTTAAAAAGGGCAAGGAAAGGGTTAAAAAGGGCAAAAAAGGTTAAAAAGAAGATGGAAAGAGGTGATAAAGGGGGAAAGAAGAGGGGAGGAGAGGGGAGCAAGAACGGGAAAAGGAAAAGAAAAGGCAAGAAAAGGGAGGAAAAAAAAGGCGAAAAAAGGGAAAAAAGGGCAAAGAAAGGGCAAAAAGGGAAAAAGGGGAAAAAGGGCGAAAAAAAAGGGAAAAAGAAGGGAAAAAAGGGCAAAGAAAGGGAAAAAAGGGAAAAAGAAGGGGAAAAAGGGCAAAAAAAGGGAAAAAGAAGGGAAAAAAGGGAAAAGAAAGGGCAAAAAAAAGGGGGGAAAGGGAGGGGAAAAATGAAAAAGGGAAAAAAGGGGAAAAATGAAAAAGGGAAAAAAGGGGTGGAGGGAAAAGAAAAGGCAAAAAAGGGGAAAAAGAAAAGGGGGAAAAGGGAGGGGAAAAACGGAAAAGAGGGGACAGAAAAGGGGCAAAAGGGGGAAAGAAAAAGGGCCAAAAGGGCGAAAGCAAAGGGGAGCAAGAAGGGGAAAAGGAAAAGAAAAGGCATGAAAAGGGAGGAAGAAAGGGAAAAGGGAAAAAGAAGGGAAAAGAAAAGGTGAAAGGGGGGAAAAGGGAGGGGAAAACAGGAAAAGGCAAAAAAAGGGGGAAAAAGGGAAAAGAAAAGGCCAAGAAAAGGAAAAAGGGAGGGGAAAAATGGAAAAGAAAAGGCAGAAAAAGGGGGAAAAGGGAGGGGAAAAAGGGAAATGAAAAGGCGAAAAAAGGGGAAAAAGGGAGGGGGAAAAGAAAAGGGGGGAAAAAGGGGGAAAAGAAGGACAAAAAGGGGCAAGAAGAGGCAAAACCTGGCTCCTCCTCTCCCTCTTCCCATCCAGACCTGCTGGACGTCACCTCGGTGAATCCCGACTTCCCGGTGTCGGACCCCACCGTCTTCCAGAAGCGCTACTTGAAAAAGATCCGGGAGCTGGGGGAGGTAGGTCGGGGAAAAACCTTGGGAATTCCGCATCCGGCTGCTGGGGCGCCAGGAAAGCGGGGGGGTCCGGCCCCGTTCTCACCTTAATTTTGGGGAAAAACTGCCTGAAAAAGGGCCCGGGATCCACCTTCCGGCTCTTGTGCGGCTCCAGGATGAACTGCATCCCCAAAATTCCCTCGTCTCTGTGTTCTCCCTGTTGTGGGGGCTCGTCCCCCAAAATTCCCCTGTGTCCTCATTCCCTGTGTCGGGGGGGGGTCATCCCCCAAAATTTCCCCATCTCCGTGTTCCCTGCGTCAGGGGATGGGTCCCCAAAATTCCCTCGTCTCCGTGTTCTCCCCCTTCGGGGGGCTCATCCCCCAAAATTCCCCTGTGTTCTCATTCCCTGCATTGCCGGGGGGGGGGGGGCTCGTCCCCCAAAATTCCCTCGTCTCCGTGTTCCCTGCCTTGGGTGGGGGGGGTCATCTCCCAAAATTCCCCCATCTCCATGTTCTCCATGTTGGGGGGGGGCTCATGCCTGCAAGTTCCCCTGTGTCCTCCTTCCCTGTGTCGGGGGGTGCTCATCCCCCCAAATTCCCCCGTTTCCGTGTTCCCTGCGTCGGGCGATGGATCCCCAAAATTCCTTCGTCTCTGCGTTCTCCACCTTGGGGGGGCTCGTCCCCCCAAACTCCCCCATCTCCATGTTCCCTGTGTCGGGGGGGGGCCTCATCCCCGAAAATTCCCCTGTGTCCTCATTCCCTGTGTTGGGGGATGGATCCCCAAAACTCCCTCGTCTCCGTGTTCCCCA
This sequence comes from Larus michahellis, assembly GCF_964199755.1. Taxonomy (NCBI): domain Eukaryota; kingdom Metazoa; phylum Chordata; class Aves; order Charadriiformes; family Laridae; genus Larus; species Larus michahellis. Next base: position 1,803,610 of record NC_133920.1, read on the forward strand.
CCCTGGGGGGGCTCATCCCCAAAAATTCCCCCATCTCCATGTTCCCTGTGTCGGGGGCGGGGGGGCCTCATCCCCCAAAATTCCCCCGAGTCTACATTCCCTGAGTCGGGGGGGGGCTTGTCTCCCCAAATTCCCCCATCTCCATGTTCTCCATGTCAGGGCGGGGGGGCTCATCCCCCAAAATTCCCTCGTCTCCGCATTCCCCGGGATGAGCTCGGGGGGGTGCAGTGCCAGCCCCTGCCCTCGGCTCATCGCAGCCCCCCCGGTGCTATGGGGTGGGGGGGGGCAGAGGGAGCTGGGGCTCAGCCCCCCCCACCCCGGGGGTCCCGCGCTTGGCCTTGGCAGGGTTGGGGTCGGACTCGCTGATCCTCAAGGGCTTTTCCAGCCCCAAGAATTCCCTGACTTCTCCCGGGGTGGGGGGGGCACGTGAGGGCTGGAGCTGCCCTGCTGCAGGGGGGGCTTAAATGGGGGGGGGGGAAGGCGGCTCGGGGAGACTTCAGAGCCTCTTCCAGTCCCTAAAGGGGCTCTGGGAAAGCTGGGGGGGGGGACGACTCTTGATCGGGAAGGGGGGCAACGGGACGAGGGGGGGTGGTTTTAAATGGAAAAAGGGGGGATTTGGGGGAGATATTGGAAAAAATGGGAGATATTAGAAGGAATTTGTGGGTGGTGACCCCCCCTCCCCGGGTTGCCCAGAGAGGTGGGGGGTGCCCCATCCCTGGAGCCACCCCAGCTTGGACGGGGCCCTGGGGTGGGGGTGTCCCTGCCCGGGGCCGGGGGAGGGGGGGGCACTGGGTGGCGTTTAAAGGTCCCTTCCCAGCCCAAACCATTCCGTGATCCCGCCGTCTCCCGCTCGGCAGGGTTTTGGGGGGGGGGCTCGTGCCTCCGGAAGGGGCTGGAGACCCCAAGGAAGGGAGGGGGGAAATCCCTTCTCCCGAGCCATGGGGGGAGAGGAAACGGGCTGTGGTTGTGCCCGGCGGGGGGGTTAGGTGGGAAATCGGGAATAATTCCTGCCCCCAAAGGGCTGCCCAGGGAAGAGCCGCCATCGCCGGAGGGGGACGCGGATTAGCCCCGGAGTTGGGAATTTTTAGCTTAACGAGGGGACTTGACGATTTTAAGGGTCTTTTCCAACCTCAAGGATTCTCTGATTCTATAATTCCGTGATTCTCCAGTTCCGTGATTCCCCGATTCCACTATTAATTCCCTTATTCTCGGGGGAATTAAGGGTCTTTTCCAACCTCAAAGATCCTCTGATTCCACGATTCACCAATTCCATAATTCACACTGATTCCGTGATTCCTGGATTCCGCGATTAATTCCCTGATTCTCGGGGGAATTTAAGGGTCTTTTCCAACCTCAAAGATTCACCAATTCCGTGATTCACCGATTCCGCGATTCTGGGATTACGAGATTAATTGCCCGATTCTCAGGGGAATTAAGGGTCTTTTCCAACCTTAAAGATTCCCTGATTCTGTGATTCACCGATTCCACGATTAATTCCCCGATTCTTGGGGGAATTAAGGGTCTTTTCCAACCTCAAAGGTCCTCTGATTCCGCGATTCACCGATTCCATAATTCACACCGATTCCATGATTCCTGGATTCCGTGATGAATTCCCTGATTCTCGGGGGGATTAAGGGTCTTTTCCAACCTCAAAGATTCCCTGATTCCGTGATTCACTGATTCCGCGATTAATTCCACAGTTCTTGGGGGAATTAAGGGTCTTTTCCAACCCCAAAAGCGTCTCTGATTCCGTGATTCACCGATTCCATAATTCACACCAATTCCGTGATTCCTGGATTCCGCGATTAATTGCCTGATTCTCGGGAGGATTAAGGGTCTTTTCCAACCTCAAAGATTCCCTGATTCCGTGACTCCCTGATTCCGCGATTCACCGATTCCACGATTAATTCCCCGATTCTTGGGGGAATTAAGGGTCTTTTCCAATCTCAAAGATTTCACCGATTCCGCGATTCACCGATTTCCGTGATTCCCCGATTCCACGATTCCTGGATTCCGTGATGAATTCCCCGATTCTTGGGGGCGGATTAAGGGTCTTTTCCAACCTCAAAGATTCCCTGATTCCGTGATTCACTGATTCCGCGATTAATTCCACAGTTCTTGGGGGAATTAAGGGTCTTTTCCAACCCCAAAAGTGTCTCTGATTCCGTGATTCACCGATTCCATAATTCACACCGATTCCGTGATTCCTGGATTCCATGATTAATTCCCCGATTCTTGGGGGAATTAAGGGTCTTTTCCAATCTCAAAGATTTCACCGATTCCGCGATTCACCGATTTCCGTGATTCACCAATTCCGCGATTCCTGGATTCCGCGATTAATTCCCTGATTCTTGGCGGGGGGGGGATTAAGGGTCTTTTCCAACCTCAAAGATTCCCCGATGTCTTTCCGCTCCCTCCCTCCGAGCAATTCGTTGACCCTTTTTGGAACCCTTCCAGAGGGGCCGGTTTGGGGTGGTTTGGTTTTCGGCCTGGGGAAACCGGGATTACAAATTCCGTGGGGTTTTTTTTTTATTTATTTTTTTGGGGGGGGGGGTTTTTTGGTTTTTTTTTTTCCCCAGGGCCACTTCGGGAAGGTGAGCCTCTATTGCTACGACCCCACCAACGACGGGACGGGGGAAATGGTGGCCGTCAAATCCCTCAAATCCGGCTGCAGCCAGCAGCTCCTGACCAGCTGGAAGCGGGAGATCGAGATCCTCAAGACGCTTTATCACGAAAACATCGTCAAGTACAAGGGGTGCTGCAGCGAGCAGGGTGAGGACACGGGGGGGGGACACACGGGGGGGCTTCGGTGGCAGCTCCTGGGGGGGCTTTTGGTCCCTCCCAGGAGCTTTTTGTCCCTCCCCGGGCGAGTTTTGGCCCCGGCGGCGGAGTTAAATCCCAACCTCCTGCCTCCGGCGCTGCCGTAGAGACGCCGAAAAGCCAAAATTGCCCCGAGGTTTTTCGGCAGCCGGTTGCGGGGCTGGGAGGGGGTGGGCAGGATCCTCTTTTGGGCGTCTGGGGGGGCCTTGGGTTGCGTCCCTCTCCCCATGAGGGTCGTGTGCCACCTTCCTCTTCCTCGTCCTCTTCCTCCGTCCTCTTCCTCCTTCTCCTTTCTCTTCTTCTTCCTTCTTCTTCTTCCTTCTTCTCCTTCCTTCTTCTCCTTCCTCCTTCTCCTTCCTCCTCCTCCTCTTCCGCCTCCTCCTCTTCCCCTTCCGCCTCCTCTTCCTCTTCTTTCCTTCTCCTCCTCTTCCTCCTCCTCTTCCACCTCCTCCTCCCTCTTCCTTCTCTTCCCCCTCTTCTTCCTCCTCCTTCTCCTCCTCCTTCTCCTTCTTCCACTCCTCCACCACCTCCTCCTCCTCCTCCTCTTCCTTCTCTTCCCCTTCTTCCCCCTCTTGTTCCTCCTCCTCCTCCTCCTTCTCTTTCTTCCCCTCCTCCTCCCCCTCCTCCTCTTCCTTCTCTTCCCCCTCTTCTCCCTCTTCTTCCTCCTCCTTCTCCTCCTCCTCCTTCTCCTTCTTCCCCTCCTCCACCAACTCCTCCTCCTCCTCCTCCTCTTCCTTCTCTTCCCCTTCTTCCCCCTCTTCTTCCTCCTCCTTCTCCTCCCCTTCTTCCCCCTCTTCTTCCTCCTCCTTCTCCTCCTCCTCCTCCTCCTTCTCTTTCTTCCCCTCCTCCTCCCCCTCCTCCTCTTCCTTCTCTTCCCCCTCTTCTCCCTCTTCTTCCTCCTCCTTCTCCTCCTCCTTCTTCCCCTCTTCCACCACCTCCTCCTCCTCCTCCTCTTCCTTCTCTTCCCCTTCTTCCCCCTCTTCTTCCTCCTCCTTCTCCTCCTCCTCCTTCTCCTTCTTCCCCTCTTCCTCCCCCTCCTCTTTTTCCTCTTCCCCCTCCTCATCCCCCCCGCCCTCTCCTCCTCCTCCTCCTCCCCCTCCTCCAGGAGAGAAGATCGTGCAGCTGATCATGGAGTACGTGCCCCTGGGTAGCCTGCGGGACTACTTGCCCAAGCACAACGTCAGCCTGGCCCACATCCTGCTCTTCGCCCAGCAGATCTGCGAGGTGACGCCCCAACCTTCCCGCTTCTTCTGGGGGGCTCTGACCCCCCCCAAATGGCTCTGATACTGTCCAAAATGGCTCTGACCCCCTTGAAAATGGCTCTGAGCACCCGAAAATGGCCTTAACCTCTGCAAAATGGCTCCAAGCCCCTCCAAAATGGCTCTAACCTCCCCAAAATGGCTCCTGAGCCCCCCCAAAATGGCTCTAACCTCCCCAAAATGGCTCCGAGCCCCCCGAAAATGGCTCTAAGCCCCCCCGAAAACGGATCTACCGTCCTCAAAATGGTTCTGAGCCCCCCAAAAATGGCTCTAAACCCCCCGAAAATGGCTCTAGGCTCTCCAAAATGGTTCTGAGCCACCCCCAAATGGCTCTGTTCTCTCCAAAATGGCTTTGACATTCCCCAAAATGGCTCAGAGCCCCCCGAAAATGGCTCTGAGGCCCCCCCAAATGGCTCAGAGCCCCCCCAAATGGCTCTAATCTCTCCAAAATGGTTCTGAGCCACCCCCAAATGGCTCTGTTCTCTCCAAAATGGCTTTGACATTCCCCAAAATGGCTCAGAGCCCCCCGAAAATGGCTCTGAGGCCCCCCCAAATGGCTCAGAGCCCCCCCAAATGGCTCTAATCTCTCCAAAATGGTTCTGAGCCACCCAAAAATGGCTCTAAGCTCTGCAAAATGGCTCTGAGCCCCCCAAAATGGCTCTGAGCCCCCCCCAAATTGCTCTGCCTCCCCCAAAAATGGCTCTGAGCCCCCCCGAAAATGGCTCTGAGCCCCCCCGAAAATGGCTCTAACCTCCCAAAATGGCTCTAATCTCTCCAAAATGGTTCTGAGCCCCCCCAAATGGCTCTATTCTCTCCAAAATGGCTTTGACATTCCCCAAAGTGGCTCTGAGCCCCCCTGAAAATGGCTCTGACCTCCCTAAAATGGCTCAGAGCCCCCCCCAAATGGCTCTAACCTCTCCAAAATGGTTCTGAGCCCCCCCCAAAATGGCTCTAAGCTCTGCAAAATGGCTCTGAGCTCCCCGAAAATGGCTCTGAGTCCCCCCCAAAATGGCTCTGCCCCCCCAAAAAATGGCTCTGAGCCCCCTAAAATGGCACTGACCCCCCTCTTCCCCCCCCCCCCCCCCCCCCAACCTCCAGGGCATGGCCTACCTGCACTCCCTCCACTACATCCACCGGGACCTGGCCGCCCGCAACGTGCTGCTGGAGAACGAAAACGTGGTGAAAATCGGCGATTTCGGTTTAGCCAAAGCCATCCCGGAGGGCCACGAGTATTACCGCGTCTGCGAGGACGGCGACAGCCCCGTCTTTTGGTGAGGGCGCTTCCCCCCCGGCCGTATTTTGAAAAAAAGGGAAAAAGGGGAGGGGGGGGGGGGGAGGGGGAGAGGAATTTGGGGGCGAGCGAGCGGAGAAGGGGGCCGGTGAGTTTTGGGGCGGGCCGAGCCGTGCCGGCGGCTCAGGGGCGAATTTGCCGGCGCAGGTACGCCGTGGAATGCCTGAAGGAGTGTAAATTCTACTACGCCTCCGACGTCTGGTCTTTCGGGGTGACCCTCTACGAGCTCCTCACCCGCTGCGACGCCGGCCAGAGCCCCCCCGTGGTGAGCCCCCCTCGGCCATAGTGGTTTTCGGGTGCCAAACTGGTGGCACTGGGTGAGTTTTTTTGAGGGTTTTTTTTCCCCGCGTTTTCACCCCCCCCCCCCCCAGAAATTCATCGAGATGATCGGGGCGACGCAGGGGCAGATGACGGTGCTGCGGCTCATCGAGCTGCTGGAGCGGGGGAAGAGGCTGCCCAGTCCCAAGGATTGTCCCTGCGAGGTGACGTCGCGCCCCCCCCCCCCCCCCCCCACCGATGGTGGCGGAGGGATGGCCGGGCTGCAGCTGGGGGGTGGGAAATGGGGAGGGGGGGGGGAAGTGGGGGAGGAAAGGGGGGAAATGGGAGGAGGGAATGGGGGCCGGGATGGGTGGAAATAGGGAAGGGGAATGGGAGGGGGAAATGGGGGGAATGGGGGAGGGAAATGGGAGGAGGAAATGGGGAAAAATAGGGGAGGGAATGGGGAAAATGGGGGAGGGAAATGGGGGGAAATGGAAGGAAGAAATGGGGGGAATAGGAGAGGGGAAATGGGGAAAATGGGGGAGGGAAGTGGGGGAAATGGGAGGAGGAGAAAGGGGGAAATGGAGGAGGGAAGTGGGGGAGAGAAATGGGAAATGGGGGAGGGAAATAGGAGAAGGAAACGGGGGGAAATAGGAGAAGGAAATGGGAGGAGGAGAATGGGGGAAATAGGGAAGGGAAATTGGGAGAAATGGGGAAAAATGGGGGAGGAAATGGGAGAAAATGGGAGGAGGAAATGGGGAAAAATGGGGGAGGGAAATGGGGAAAAATGGGGGAGGGAAATGGGGAAAAATGGGGGAGGGAAGAGTGGAAAAAGTGGGAAGGAGGAAAATGGAGGGGAAGGGAAAAGTGAGAAGGAGGAAAAGTGAGGAAGAGGAAGGGGAAAAGTGGGGAAAGGGGAGGAGAAAAATGGGAAGGAGGAAAAATGAGGAAGACGAAGGGGGAGAAGGGAAGGGGGGAAATGTGAAGGGGGAGTGGGGAGGGAAGGAGAAAAGCAGGAAAAGAACAGGAGGGAAGGGGGAAATGGGAAGGGGAAGAAGAGGGAAATGGGGAAAGGGAAGGGGGAAATGGGGAAAGGGAAGGGGGAAATGGGGAAAGGGGGAAATGGGAAGGGCAAGGGGGAAATGGGGAAGGAAAGGGGGAAATGGGAAGGGGAAGGGGGAAATCGGGAAAGGGAAGGGGAAGGGGGAAATGGGGAAAGGGGAAATGGGGAAGGGGGAAATGGGGAAGGGGGAAATGGGGAAGGGGGAAATGGGGAAAGGGAAGGGGGAAATCGGGAAAGGGAAGGGGGGAAGGGGGAAGGGAAGGGAAGGGGAAAATGGGGAAGGGGGAAATGGGAAGGGGGAAATGGGGAAGGAAGGGGGGAAATGGGAAGGGGAAGGGGGAATCGGGAAAGGGAAGGGGGAAATGGGAAGGGGAAGAAGGGGGAAACGGGAAGGGGAAGAAGAGGGAAATGGGGAAAGGGAAGGGGGAAATCGGGAAAGGGGGAAATGGGAAGGGGAAGGGGGAAATGGGGAAGGAAAGGGGGAAATGGGAAGGGGAAGGGGGAAATCGGGAAAGGGAAGGGGGAAATCGGGGAAGGGGGAAATGGGAAGGGGGAAATGGGAAGGGGGAAATGGGAAGGGGGAAATCAGGAAAGGGAAGGGGGAAATCGGGAAAGGGAAGGGGGAAATCGGGAAAGGGAAGGGGGAATCGGGAAAGGGAAGGGAGAAATGGGAAGGGGAAGAAGGGGGAAATGAGGAAGGGAAGGGGGAAATGGGGAGGGGGAAAATGGGAAGGGGGAAATGGGGAAGGGGAAGGGGAAAAAGCACGTGAGGCTGCGTCGTGCTGCGGGGAAGAGGAGGGGAAGGTGTGAGGAGAAGCGAGGGGCGCCCCCCCCCTTCCCCCCCCCCCCCGTTTCCCCCCCCCCCCCCATTTCCCGCCTCCATCCTCTTCCTCCCCAGATCTACCGGCTGATGAAGAACTGCTGGGAAGCGGAGGCCTCTTTCCGCCCCGCCTTCCACAACCTCGTCCCCATCCTCAAGAACTTCCAGGAAAAATACCGGGCTCAGGCTCCCTCCGTCTTCAGCCTCTGCTGAGCGCCCCCCCCCCCCCCCGTGCCTGGACACCAAAACTTGGGGGGGGGCGGGGGGAAGCTGGCGAGGTGAGCACCCATGGGACCCACCCCCCGCCCCCCCCACCGAACACTGTGAATGAAACTGTGGGGAAAGACAAGGGGGGGGACACGGATTTATGGCCTTATACCCCCCACTGCCATCGCTCCCTCCTCTTCCTCACGGAGTGGCCGAAACCCCGCTGGGGCGGGGGGGGAATTGTTGCCTTTGGGGGGCCCCCCCTGCCTTCCCGATGGGATTTGGGGCGCCCTCCTGCCTTCCCCATGGGATTTGGGGCACCCCCCTGCCTTCCCCGTGGGATTTGGGGCACCCCCCCCACCTTCCCGCTGGGATTTGGGGCGCCCCCCCGCCTTCCCCGTGGGATTTGGGGCACCCCCCCCACCTTCCCGCTGAGATTTGGGGCGCCCCCCCGCCTTCCCCGTGGGATTTGGGATGCCCTCCCACCTTCCCGCTGGGATTTGGGGCGCCCCCCCGCCTTCCCCGTGGGATTTGGGGTGCCCTCCCACCTTCCCGCTGGGATTTGGGGCACCCCCCCCACCTTCCCCGTGGGATTTGGGATGCCCTCCCACCTTCCCGCTGGGATTTGGGGCGCCCCCCCGCCTTCCCCGTGGGATTTGGGATGCCCTCCCACCTTCCCGCTGGGATTTGGGGTGCCCCCCTGCCTTCCCGATGATATTCGGGGCGCCCCCCTGCCTTCCCAATGGGATTCGGGGCACGCCCCCCCCCCCTTCCTGCTGGGATTCAGGGTGCCCCCCCCACCACTTTCTGCTGGGATTTGGGGCACTGGATCCCCTTCCCGATGGGATCTGCCGTGCCCCTCCCCGGATTTGGGGTGCCCCTCCCTGCAAAAGCAAAAGAATTTGGCACTTTATTGGGGTTGGGGGGCTCCCTGCGTTTCTGCCCCCCCCCCCCCCCCCGGCCTTTGCCCCAGGACTGGTTTTGGGGTGCTGGGGTGGGGGGGGGCGAGGGGGGGCTGGATGCCCCCCCCAACCTGCAAGGGGAGGCTGCCCCCCGCCCCCCCCCCACCCTGTTATTTATTACCTGCTGTCGGCCCCCCCCAGGAGTCGGGGGGGGGAGGTTGTGGGGGCCCCCCCTTTGCCCCCCCCCCCGTGGAGTAGTGCCCCAATAAAGGATGGACCGGCCCCCCCTCCCCCTCTTGTGTGGCCTGGCGGGGAGACGGGGGGGGGGCAGGGGTCCCTATAGGGGATGGGGGGTGTCTCTTGGGGTCTCTATGGGGCTGGGGGGGGGGGGGGGGGTGTCATGCCCCATAGGGGGAGTGGGGGGGTGATAGGGGGGGTGTCTCGGGGTCCCTATAGAGCTGGGGGGGGGGCGGTCCCTATAGGTGATGGGGGGTTGTCTCAGGGTCCCTATAGGGCTGGGGGGGGGCGGTCGTGCCCTATAGGAGGAGTGGGGGGGGTCCCTATAGGGCTGGGGGGGGGCAGTCATGCCCTATAGGGGGAGTGGGGGGCTGTTGGGGGATTGTCTCGGGGTCCCTATAGGGCTGCGGGGGGGGGTCATGCCCTATAGGGGGAGTGTGGGGGGGTCCCTATAGGGTGAGGGGGGTGTCTCAGGGTCCCTATAGGGTGTGTGTGGGGGTCAGGGTCCCTATAGGGGATGGGGGAGTGTCCCTATAGGGTGGGGGGGGGGTGTCAGAGGACACTATGGGATGAGGGGGGGGTCAGGGTCCCTGTAGGGGATGGGGGGTATCCCTATAGGGTGGGGGGGGCGTGAGGGGTCCCTATAGCGCCCAATGGGAGGGGTCAGGGTCCCCTATAGAACGGGAAGGGCCAGGGCCCCTATAGGGTGCGGGGGGGGGGTGTCAAGGGTGAGGGGGCGGGGCCCCGGCGACGCAACCAATCGGGAGTGGCAGCTCGCAGGGCTCGTCCGCCCGCACCCAATCAGGAGGCGGGATGCTAATAAGCGGCGCCTCCGTCCAATAGAAGGCCGCGGTGCTGCCGGCTTGTTTTTTTCGCCCTGCCCAATCAGCGCCCGCCATGCTACCGCGGGGGCGGGGCGGGCGGGCGGGCCAATGGGGCGGCGGCGTCTTGGCGCCGCTCTACCCGCCGCCCGCCGCTCGATGGTCCCAGGAGGCGGCGGGAACCCAAGATGGCGGCGGCGCTGTCGGTGGCGGGCGCCGTGAGGGCCCCGAGCCCGGCGCTGCCGGCGGCGGCGGGCCCAGGACCGGGGCCGGGCCGGGCCCCCGAAGAGGAGCTGCCAGTGCTGGAGGCCGCCGAGGTGCGGAGCCGCCTGGAGCGCAGCGCCCGCCAGTTCCGTAACCGCCGCAAGGTGCTGATCCGCGGGCTGCCGGCGGACGTCAGCAACCAGGTGCGGCGGAACGGGAAAGGGACTGGGGGGAGCTGAGGGGGAACCGGGGGGGGGGGACCGGGAACGGGGGAGGGGGGTCTGAGGGGAGACCGGGACCGGGACGGGGGGAGCTGAGGGAAGACCGGGACTGGAACCGGGATGAGACCGGGAACGGGGTGGAGTTGAGAGGGGCCCGGGCCCGGGACGAGACCGGGAGTAGACCGGGAACGGGGCGGGGCTGAGGGGAGACCGGGACCGGGGAGGGCGTTGAGAGTGCCCCGGGATGAGGCAGGGGCTGAGGGGAGACCGGGCGGGTGTTGTGGAAGGGCCTGGGGGTGTTGGACCCCCCCCCGGGGTGGGGTGTAGCTGGGCCCAGTACCGGTGAGGAACCGGGATAACGGGCAGTGTGGGACCGAGGGGGGGGCATCCCCAAATCCTCTTTTTCGGGGCTTCCTGACCCCCCCTAAATCCTGCCCCTGGAGGGGGGGGGGGCTTTAACAGCTCCCTGGGGAGGAAGAGGGGAGTCACCCCCACCCCCTGCGTCACCCGTCAAACCCGGCTCTGACAAAGACCCAGCACCGCTTAACGAGCCCCCCCCGCAAAAGCCTCAGCGTTCCCGCTGCCCGCTTTTTAATTCCTCTTTCCTCTCCCTGTAAACCGGAGTTAATTATTGTTAATTATCGCCCCGGGGGTGTCAGGGAGGCCAAAGGTCTGTAAATCATTACGGGGGAGGGCAAAGTCATCAGGAACTGGTTTGTAGATGTTTGTCTGGGAGGAGGAGCAGCTTCCTGATGGGATAAACACCCTCAGGGTGGCAAATTGGGGACAAGGGAGGTGACGCTGCGAGGGAGGGAGGGTGACATCGGGGAGAAGGGGTGGCTTTAGCATACGCTGAGCCCCGGGGGAGCGTCTTTGCTTTGAATCAAGACCTTTCCCGCTCCTAAATCCAGGAAAAAACGGAGGTATTTTGTGGGGAACCCGTAAGAATTCAGGGATTTGCTGGAATTTCTCCCGAAGAGTTGATTCTTTTGTTATTATTATTTTATATTTTTTTTAATTTGAATTATTTTTATGGAAAACGCGGCTGCTTATCCAGGAAGTCCACGATCTGCTGAGCGACTACGAGCTGAAATACTGCTTTGTGGACAAATACAAAGGGACTGGTGAGTAAGCTGCTCTGGCGCCGAGCGCCCGGCTCCGGTGAACGCTCTCTCCCAGCCCCAAATCCAGCACCGCCACCGGGCTCAGCCCCCCCTCAACACCCCCGCCCCGGTGCCGCGTGCGGTAGCTTTTCTGCTGCGGGAGAAGCAACACCTTATTCCGCGGCGATTCCCCACCCGTCCCTGCTTTGACAGCAGGTGGAAAATTCACGGTTTACGCACCCCCCCCGCCACGAGACTTTGAGTTGTGGGGTGGGATTTACGTTGCTTTTCCGAAGCGAGGGGGTTCAATCCGGCCCTTCTTGGGGTCTGTGCCTGCTGGTGTTATCCCCCCCCGACTCAAAACCAGTTCATGGGGGTAGAAAATGCTGGGGCGGGGGGGACACGTTACTCCAACTGGGGGGGTGAGTGTGGCTGTGACTTGGGGACACTGTTCCCAGTGTGTCCCCAGAGCTCAGGGACATGTTGCCTTGTGCGAGGCTTCACCGAGGACGGTGTGATTTCCCCGGCTGGCGCTCGCCGAGTCCTTACCTCGGTGCTTCGGGCACTAACGGTGGCCGGAGGGGTGAATTTTACACCCCCGCCGACTCCGATTGTTCGGGGTTTAACTCCGCGCCTCACCAGCCTTCACCTTTTGGGGTAAAAAATAAAAAAAAAAAAAAAAGGAAAAGAAAGGGCCAAACCTCACCTTTCCCTCCCGGTTCCCTTCCTGCAGCGTTTGTCACTTTGCTCAATGGGGAACAAGCGGAATCGGCCATCAAAAAATTCCACCTGAGCAAACTGCGGGAGAAAGAGATTTCGGTGCAGCTGCAACCCACGGACGCTCTCCTCTGCATCGCCAACCTCCCCCAGCTCTACACCCAGCAACAATTCGAAGAGCTGGTCCGTCCTTTCGGCAACCTGGAACGTTGTTTCCTGGTTTACAGCGAGAAAACGGGACACTCGAAAGGTTACGGCTTCGTGGAATATATGAAAAAGGATTCGGCGGCCAGAGCCAAGTCGGATTTGTTGGGGAAGCAGTTGGGGACGAGGACTCTCTACGTCCACTGGATGGACGTCAACCAGTTGACGTTGGAGCTTCTCCATTCCAAGTGCTTGTGCGTCGACAAGCTGCCCCACAACTACACCGACCTCGAGGAGCTGCGGCAGGTCTTTTCCGCCGCCTGCCCCCCCACTTTCTGCCAGGTGAGAGAAGAGGAAAAGGGGGGGATTTTTTTTTTTTGGGGGGGGGGGGGGGCGCCATTTGAGATGATTTTTTCTTGGGGTGCGGCCTCTCGTTGAACTCCCGGGGAGACCCAAGCCAGCGGCACCCTCGTATCGGGCAGCGGGGAAATGATTCTGGCCTGGGAATCCGGCCATGGAACTCGGAAAGGCTTTTCGTCTGTGGGATCGTGTTTATGGGAGCAATTTGGGGAGGAGGAAAGGGGAATAGCAAGATTTAAGGTTTTTAATTAATTTTTAATTAGCTTAAAGTTTTTAGTTAAAAACAATGTCAACGGGGGGAAGGATGTCAGGACTTTCCTTTTCAACTGAAAGAGCCGGGGGAGAGAAAAATTATTACCCAAGACAATTTTCTAATTAAAAAAAATACGCAAAAACCATTGAAAAAGCTATAAAATAATTAAGAAATTGAAAATAGTGGTACCTCTGGTCTGAGAAGAGGTCTCGGCACCTGCAAAAGAATATGAGAAAGGGTTTAATCAAGGGTTTAATAATTAAAATACGGGTCGTTTGTATTTAAAATTGGAAGGAAATCCGAAAATCATGGGTCCTTCAGCGCCTTTTGTTCATGGGGCGCCTGGGTCCTTCCACACTTTGGCGGGGGGGGGGGGGGGAACGCTGCTGGGCACCTGACGCAGTAAAATCGCTTTGCGGTCCGGCTGTTTCTAATAGAAAATCAAATTCCCCGTTTATGTGAATAAATTTTCATTTATTCCCAAAGTGATTTAATTCAAGAACTTCTGCCGGAGCAGCCAGAGGGAACTATTGTGCGTTGGGGAGAGCGCGGAGACCAAAAAATGCTCCCCGACGAGTAGAAATCTGTGGGAATCTGCAGGAAAGTCTGTGATTTGGCTCTTAAAAACCTGAAGTGGTTTGATTTTTGTCTGCTGCGGCGTCATCGCTTTAATTCTCTGAATTTATCTAATCCTTTGTCTTTTAACTGAGCCCCTCGCAACCACAAAACCGCTTTGATTTATGATGCCGATAAGACAAGCTGGGGGGGTGAAGGGCTGGAGAGCAGCCCCGAGGAGAAAGATTTGGGGGTGTTGGGGGGAGAAAAAGCTCAACACGAGCCAGCAAGGTGCACTGGTAGCCCGGAAAGCCACCGGCAACCTGGGCTGCATTCCCAACAGGGCAAGAGGCGGGGATTCTGCCCCTTTGCCTCCGGCTCTGGGGCCATGGGAAGGATGCAGAGCCGTGGAAGCGGGGCTGGAGGAGGCCCCGGAGATGCTGGGAGGGCTGGAGCCCCTCTGCTGTGGGGCCGGGCTCAGCTGGGGGGGTTCAGCCTGGAGAAGAGAAGGCTCCGGGGAGACCTTGGAGCCCCTTCCAGTCCCTAAAGGGGCTCCGGGAAAGCCGGGAAGGGACTCTGGATCAGGGAGGGGAGCCGTGGGACGAGGGGGAAGGGTTTAAACTGAAAAAGGGGAGATTTAGGGGAGATATTAGAAGAAATTCTTCACTCTGAGGGTGGTGAGATGCCGGAACAGAGAAGCTGTGGCTGCCCCATCCCTGGAGGGGTCCAAGGCCAGGTTGGCCGGGGCTTTGGGCTACCTGGGCTAGTGAGAGATGGCCCTGCCCAGGGCAGGGGGTGGCACTGGGTGGTCTTTAAGGTCGCTCCCATCCCAAACCAGTCTGTGTTTCTCTCGCTTGTTTTCTCTACAGCATCTGGGTGATCTCTCGTGGCACTAACCCTCCTTTTTCCGTCCCTCTCTCTTCCCAGTTGGCCTACGGGCAGGACGGGCAACTGAAAGGCTTTGCTGTCCTGGAATACGAGTCGGCGGCGATGGCCGAGATGGTCCAACAGGCCACCGATGGTTTGCCGCTCGCCGGGAATCACGTCCGAGTCTCCTTCTGCGCTCCCGGCCCTCCCGGCCGCAGCATGTTGGCCGCCCTGATAGCCGCGCAGGCGACGGTGAGGCTTCCTCCTCCTCCTCCCCTCCTCTCCCAGCTTGCCGTCACCACGACGGCATTCCCAAGGTCACATATCCAGCCTGGACCAGGCTGTTGCGAAGCAGCTGGCACATTTCCCATCAGATTCCCTACGGAGCGGCCGTCTGTTGCCTGGAGCTCCTTCTTCTGGGTGTCTCTACCAGGCTCCCATCGCACGGCACAAATTCCCCCCCACCACGTTTCCATGTGTTGCCGCAAAATTCCGAGCAGGAATGTCGGTTGTTGCCAAAAATCCAGCGACCGCTCGGCGGGGAGAGCTTTTCCAGGCGGGATCGCAGATGGCGTAGCTGCCGGCGGCGATGGCCTCGGTGCAGGGCTGGCTCGGTCGATTCCTCCCTTTCCTACAACGAGATATTTAGGAATGGTTTTACTGGGAACTGGATTTTTGGGAGCCGGAATCTCGCTGCTTTGGGGAGTAAAAGGCAAATTCAGGGTGGCACCTTGTGGGGAAAGCCTAGAAGTTGTTTATTTTGCTTTTAACATGCTTTTTTGGGGGGGGTTTTAAGGCGCTGAATCGTGGGAAAGGGCTTCTCCCCGAGCCGAATATCCTCCAAATTCTCAACAGCCTGGGAAATCCCGCTTCCCTCCAGCTGCTGCTCAACCCCCTGCTCCACGGAGCTGTCGGAGGCAAACAGGGTAAGGCCCAACGCCGCGCGGAGGCCGGCGGCGGGGGTTTGTCCTCGCTGCTGCAGGCGCTTCCTCTGGTGTTTTTTTTCCCCTTCCCAGGAATCCTCGGCGCCGCTCCCTCCGTGCCGCTGGTCGCCAACCCGGCTCTTTCCACGGCTCTGCTCCAACTGGCCCTGCAGAACCAAACCCAAGCGCAGCAGGTAGGAGGGAATTTCCCCGCCCTGTGCCGGCTTTTTTACACCGATGCCGCTCTCGTGCCGGAATTTTTACGCTGCCGCAAGAAGCCAGTCTGCTTTTAGATCAGGGGCCTGATCCGCTTTTAAATCCAGGGGTTTCCAAACCCGGCAGCGAGCTGGTGCCGCCGCTATTTTCCGCGCCCTCTTCTCTCCGCCTCACGCGTTTTCTCCCCGAAACCCTCGAGAGGGGAGCACAGAGAGGCTTAAATCTCCCTGCCGCGCTTCTCGCTCTCTCCGCGCCTCTCGAAACCGCCCCGCGCTTGGTTTTCTCCTCTTTTTTTTCCTCTTTTTTTTTTTTTTTGAGTGATTTTTCTATCTTTTTTTTTTTTTTTTTTTTCTTTTTTTTTGGCTCTTTCTCGCTCTGCTTTCTGCCCCAGAAGGCATTGCTTGGCAACTCCCTGTTACTGCAGAACCAGGCCTGGACCCAGCTGCTGCAGAACAAGGAGAACCAAACCCTCTTCCATGTGAGCGGTAGGAGGCAGCCGGCGCGTTACCGTGCTGTGTGTGTGGTTGGGGAGGGGGGGGGCTCCCCCCACCCAGCCATCCGACGCCTTCCCCGCGTCCTCTTCCCCCTCTTTGAAAACCGAGGGTGACACCAGTCAACCCGGTGCCGCCGGAGCCGCTCCTTGCGGGGGGGAACCCGATCGTTGCTCCCATTTGGGGCCCCGCGGCGGTTCCTCTCCAGCCTCGTTGTCTCTCTCCATCCCGCTCCGGGTGAGAAAAGGGGAGCCCTTACACACACACCCCCCCCCCATTTTTCCTGGGCTCTCCTTCAACTTGCCACCCCGGCAAACCGTTTCGGCGCAGTGTCAGCTCCTTGGTTTTGGGCCAAACGGGCCCTTTTTGAACCCCAAAAAATCGGTGCTGAACCATCCCTCCCCCCCCAGCCCCGCCCCCGCCGCGTTATTTCTGCTTAAAGACCGATGAAATTCTCCGGGTGCCCGCGGCGTGTTTTTCGCCGAGCTTTTAGCCGCCATCTCTTGCCGCTTCCGTTCCCCCTCCATCCCGCCGGCGCTGGGGTTTATCTGCCGCCTCCGGGACTCCGGATTCACGGCGGATCCGTCGGGAATCCGCCGGCGTTAACCTCCTGCTGTCTTTAGCAGAAACCGGGGATCCTGGGCGACTCGCCGCTGAGCTCCCTGCCCCACGGCGCCCTGGCTTTGGCCAACGCTCCGGCGCAGCCCCCCAACCAGCTCCTGGGAGAGCTTTCCTCCGGTAAGAGCCGGCATCACGGAATGCCGAGAGCCCACCGTGGCTTTTTTCGGCAGAGAACTGGGCGGGGGGAGTTCACCGTGCTTTGGGGCGCGCCGCCGGTGCCACCCGTATCCTTCTGTCTTCCCCAGGTGGCCCCTTGCCCGGTGAGATGGCTCAGGGTCACGTAAAATCACCGATTTTGCCTTCCGGAAATGTACCGCTGGCTTCTTTCCTTGCTCCGGTGGGAGTAGACCGGGAAAATGCCGTGTTGGGGACTCAAGTGCCTCAGCTCACCCCTCCCGCCGTCACCCCCCCGGCCCTGCAGGGTCTCACCACCTCCCTCCTGGGCTCCGTCATCAGCGGCCTCCAAAAACCAAAGCAGGGCGAGAACGGCCCCCCCGCCTCCGGGGTAAGGTCCCCTGGTGCCGGGACTAGCCTGTGACACCTCGGGGCGGCGGGGGGGGGAGTTGGGGGGGGTGTCTGCGCTGTCACCAAATGTTCTCCAGTGGGGTTTGGATGCCCCAGCCCCTCGGGGAGTCACCTGAGCCACTCAAACCCCTCCAGGAGCCACCCGAGACCCCAGGGGAGCGACCGGAGACACTGGACCACCCCAGGGAGCCACTTAAGCCCCTTGAGAAGCCCCCTGAGCCCCCCAGGGAGCCACCTGAGCCCCCTGAGTCCCCCATGGAGCCATTTAAGCCCCTCGAGGAGCCACCTGAGGCCCCTGGGGAGCGATTGGAGCCCCCTGAGCCCCCCTTGAGGAGCCACTGGAGCTCCCCAGGGAGCAGCCGGAGCCACCTGACCCCCCTTGGGAGCCACTTAAGCCCCTCAAGGAGCCCCTTGGGGAGCGACTGGAGCCCCCTGAGCCCCCCAGGGAGCCACTTCAGCCCCTCAAGGAGCCCCCTGAACCCCTGGGGAACGACTGGAGCCCCCCAAGCCCCCCGGGGAGCCATTTGAGGCCCTCAAGGAGCCCCCTGAACCCCTGGGGAGTGACTGGAGCCCCCCACGCCCCCCAGGGAGCCACTTCAGCCCCTCGAGGAGCCCCCTGGGGAGCGACTGGAGCCCCCCAAGCCCCCCAGGGAGCCGTTTAAGCCCCTCAAGGAGCCCCCTGAACCCCTGGGGAGTGACTGGAGCCCCCTGAGCCCCCCAGGGAGCCACTTAAGACCCTGAAGGAGCCCCCTGAGCCCCCCAGGGAGCCACTTAAGACCCTGAAGGAGCCCCCTGAGCCCCCCAGGGAGCCACTTAAACCCCTCGAGGAGGCCCCTGGGGAGTGACTGGAGCCCCCCAAGCCCCCCAGGGAGCCACTTAAGCCCCTCACGGAGCCCCCTGAACCCCTGGGGAGTGACCGTAGCCCCCCAGGGAGCCACTTAAGCCCCTCAAGGAGCCCCCTGAGCCCCCCAGGGAGCCACTTAAGCCCCTCGAGGAGGCCCCTGGGGAGCGACTGGAGCCCCCCAAGCCCCCCAGGGAGCCACTTAAGCCCCTCACGGAGCCCCCTGAACCCCTGGGGAGTGACCGTAGCCCCCCAGGGAGCCACTTAAGCCCCTCAAGGAGCCCCCTGAGCCCCCCAGGGAGCCCCCTGAACCACCCCCCACCCCCCCCCCCAATATTTCTCCCGCAGGTCTCGCTCCTGGGGGAGCCCCCCAAAGACTTCAAAATCCCTCTCAACCCCTACCTGAACCTGCACAGCCTCCTGCCGGCGAACAGCCTGGGAGGTGAGAACCCCCCCCTTGCCCCCCCTACACCCCGTTTCGCACCCACCTCCTCCCCCCCGGTCCCGGCCCCGTGGGGCTGGAGACAAAAAACGAGGAGAAAGGGGTGGATTTCTCCCCCCCCGGCCCTGACAAATTTCTGCCTTTTCAGGTGCTGCCGGCAAAGGATTTAACCTGAAAAGCGGGGTTTTGGGGAGCGTGGCCAACCCCCCCCGCGTCTCCCAGCCCCCCCTGGCCGACCCCCTTCTGCCCGCGCCCGGCCTGGCCGGGGACGCCTACGCCTTCGACTACCAGCCGGTTGGTGCTGGGGGGGCTTTCTTGGGGGGGGCTAGAAGGGTTTTTGGGGGGGCTAGAAGGTTTTTTGGGGACGTAGAAGGTTTGGGGGGGGGCTAGAAGGGTTTTTTGGGGACTAATAGGTTTGGGGGGGCTAGAAGGGTGTTTGGGGGGGGGCTAGAAGGGGTTTTGGGGGGGTTAGGAGGCCTGGGGGCTTAGAATGTTTTTTGGGGGGGTTGGAATTTTTTGGGGGGGGGGTTAGAAGGTTTCTGAGGAGGTTAGAAGGGTTTGGGGGGGGAGGTTGAAGGTGCTTTTTGGGGGGGGTTAAGAAGGGGGTTTTGGGGGGGATTAGGGGCTGGGGGGGGCTTTGAAGGGGGTTTGGGGGGGGCTTTGAAAGTTTATTTGGGGGGGTTAGAGGGGTTTGGGGGTGTTAGTTGTTTTTTTCGGGGGGTTAGAAGGGTTTAGGGGGTGTTAGGGGGGTTTTGGGGGGGTACAGGGTGTTTTGGGGGTTGGGGAGGGTATTGGGGGGGGGTTAGAAGGTTTGGGGGGGGGTTAGAGGGTTTGGGGGGGGGGGTTGGAGGGGTTTTTTCCCCTCTGACACCCCCCCCGCCTTTGTCTCTGGGAAGGATCTGGGCTCCCGGCTTTTCCCCCCTCCCCGAGACCAGGCTGGCCCCGTCCTGGGGGGCTTCGGGCCCAGCAGGCACAAGGTAAAAAGCCCCCCCCCCGCCTTGTTGGGGGGGGGGGGGAAATGGGTAAGGCTGGGGTGGGGGGGGGGGAATGGGTAAGGCTGGAGGGGGAAGGGTAAGGGGGGGGGAATGGGTAATTGGGGGGGGGGGAAAGGGTAAAGGGGGGGGGTCCCTGATTGTCCCCTTCCCCTTCCAGCTCTCTTCATCTCCGGGCTTCGAGCGGGGGGGGGTTTGGCCCCCCCCTTGCCCCCCTTTTACTCAGGATCCCCCAGTTCCTACTTCACCAGTGGCCTTCAAGCTGGGCTCAAGCAGAGTCACCTCAACAAGGTGAGCCCCCCCCCCCGCCCCCCCCACCTCCGTGTCCCCAAATTTTGGGGGCCTCCCCAAGCTTTGGGGACCCCCCCTTTTTATTTCCGCCCCCCCCCTCCCCCCCCAGGCCGTCGGGATGCCACCGTCGGGCTCCACCGACGCCGTCCTCGCCTTGGCACCCCCAGCCACTCGCACAACTCCCACTCAAAGGTAAGACACCCCCCCCCCCCCCCCCAAAATCCCCCTGATTCACCCCCAAAAAAAAAACCAACCCTTTTTTTATATATTTTTTTTTTTATTATTATTTTTTTTTCTTCCAGACCCCCCTGGGGGGGCAAAAAAGAGCCTTCTCCCACCTCCTGCCCTCCCCGGAGCCCAGCCCCGAAGGCTGCTACGTGGGGCAACACTCCCAGGGCCTGGGGGGCCACTACGCCGACTCCTACCTGAAGCGCAAGAGGATATTTTAACGGGCCCCCCCCTCAAAAAAAAAAAAAAAAAAAAAAAAATCCCCCCTCCCCCCCTGTAAATCTTGTACAAACGTGGGTTGTTTGGTTTTTTTTAATTTTTTTAAATGTTTTGTCCTTTTTTTTTTTTTTTGGCGGGGGGGGGCGCGGGGATTTTTGAAGGGTTTTAAAGTGATATGAATGACTTGACACCCCCCCACCCCCGAGGATGGGGCGGGGGGGGGGGGGTGGTGTGTGTCTCTCTCTGCATTCCCCCCTCACCCCCTCCCAGGGGCCGTAAGGGGGTCACTGAGAGCCCCCCCCTTCTTTTTTCCCCAGTTTCCCCCTCCCTTTTTT
The DNA here is from genome assembly GCF_964199755.1 of Larus michahellis. Classification (NCBI taxonomy): domain Eukaryota; kingdom Metazoa; phylum Chordata; class Aves; order Charadriiformes; family Laridae; genus Larus; species Larus michahellis. The sequence goes on from NC_133920.1 coordinate 1,823,836, forward strand.
TTCCCTAGTGCCCCCCCCCCTCCCAGAGCAGTAACTGGGAGCTGCGTGTGCGTGTCCCCCCCCACCCCCCCCCCTAAAACACGCGCTCCCTGCCTTAAACCACTGCCTGGGGGGAGAAAGTGGGACCCTACCCCCTGGCCTTGCCCCCCCCCCCGTTTGTGTTTTATTTCGTTTTTAAAGACTGGAGCTGAGATTTTACACTTTTTTGGGGGTAAAAGTTGCCTTTTTACTTTAATGCTCGTTTTTATTGCCTTTTTTTTTTTTTTTTTTTAAATAAAAGGTTCCTCCCTTCCTGGCTGGGGGGGGGGGGCTTTGCCTTCTCCTCCCCCCCCCCAGGTTGGGGGGGGACGCAGGCGCCTTCGCTGGGGGGGGGGGGGTTCCCTGCCCTCCTTTCTCTTCCCCCCCCCCTCTTTTTTTGGGGGGGGTTTCTTGGGTTTTGAGTTGTTGCCCTGTTTCTACTGTCGCCGCTGTCTGGTTTTGCTGTACGGGGGGCGTGGGGGGGGGGGGGGGGCAGGTGTGTGTCCTCCCCCCCCCAACGGACCCCCCCTCTCAAAGTAAAGCTATATTTATATCGCTTCTTCCTTTATTTTTGTTCATTTATATTCACTGTGACATTGTTAGCCCTAACGAGGTAGCCCCCCCTTAATTTGTCCCGTGTCAGTTTGTGTCCCCCCCCAATTTGTCCTTGTCTGCGTGTATGTCCGTCCCCCCCCCCCCCCAGTTTGTCCCTATCACCCACAAAACTGTCCCTCCCCCCCCCCCGCCCCAAGCAAAGGGGTGGGGGGGTGCTGGGTGTCACATCCCCCCCAACACCAGGCCTCTTCCCGTCCCGTCCACCCCCCCGCGGTGATTCCCCCCCCCTCGCCATGAGTGGGGTCCCCTCCTTGTCCCCCCCCCCCCAGTTTAGGGGTCTCCCATGTGCCCTCTCCTCATGCACAGAGCCCCCCCCCATTATAGTTTCCCATGGCTCCCCCTCTTTTACATGGACCCCCCCCATTATACGGGTCCCCTGGGTCCCCCTCCTCGTGCAAGAGCCCCCCCGCAATGCGAGGGGCCCCCCCGAACACCCACCCCCCCTTCGTTTAATGAGGCGGTTTAATTTGGGGGGGGGGGGTGGGGGGGGGGGTGTTGGGCGGCACTAGGACCGGCGCGTCTCCCTTCTGCGTCCACCAACCTCGGGTCACGTGGGCGCGGGTCACGTGGCGCCCCATCATGGCGGCCTCCATAGCGGCGGCGAGCGGCGGCTCCGTGACGCGGCGGCTGCTGCGGGGGGCGGTGAGAGGCCTGAGCGGCGGCGGGGCCGCGGCCGAGGAACCGGAGGGCGCCGTGTGGGTACCGGAGGGGTCCCGGGGCGGCGGTACGGGCACCGGGCGGGTGGCTTCGGGGTTCCCTCGGTGCTGACTCCCGGTGTCCCCAGGGTGAACGTCGTCTTCGTGGACCGGGAGGGGCGACACGTCCCGGTGCGGGGCCGCGTCGGGGACAACGTGCTGCACCTGGCGCAGCGACACGGGCTGGAGCTGGAGGGTCGGTACCGGGTACGGGCACCGGGGCGGGGGGGGGGACGGTCGGACCGGGATCGGGGCTGCCGGGGGGACACAATTGAGACACAACCGGGACCGGGGCGGGGGGGGTCCGGACCGGACAGGGAAGTCCCGGCCGCATCGTGACCGGTACCGGGGGAGAGGGAGTCCTGGTGCCGGGGGGGGGGTCCGGTCCCGAGGGGGTGGTCCCGGGAGGGAAGTTCCCGGTGGCGGGGGGGGTCATGGCGGAGGGGGATTTCCCGGTACCGGGGTGTCCCGGTGTCGGAGGGGGACTGCGGGGGGGGGGGGAGGGAAATGTGTCCCTGTAGCGGGGGGGGTCCCGGTGCTGAAGGGGAGTCCCGGAGGGGGGGGGGTGGTCCCGGTGTTGGGGGCGGAGCCTGTGGGGGGGTTCCCGGTGTCGGGGGGGAGGTTCCCGGTTCCGAGGGGGTGTCCCGGTCCCGGGGGGGTCCCGGTGCTGAGGGGGGGTCACCCTGTCCCGCCCCCCAGGCGCCTGCGAGGCCTCTCTGGCCTGTTCCACCTGCCACGTCTATGTCAGCGCCCCCCACCTCGACCGGCTGCCGGCCCCCGATGAGCGGTAACGGCCCCCCCGGGACCCCCCCCTCCCCCCCCCCGAGTCTGGGATCCTCTGTGCCCCCCCCCCCCCGTGCCCTCCCCCTCCCCGTGTCCCCACTGTCTTCTGGGGACCCCCCCGAGACCCCTCGTGACCCTCCCCCCCAGAACCCCTGACTCCCCCCTGGGACTCCCATGACCCCCCCCAAAAACCCCTGACTGTTCCCCCCCAGGGGACCCAGCAGCCCCCTGGGGTCCCTCTTGACCCCCCCAGGGACCACAGTCCCCCCCTGGAACCCCTGACCCCCCCCCCCAGACCCCAACACTCCCCCCTGGAACCCCTGACCCCCCCCCCAGGTGACCCAGTACCCCCCCCAGGGACCCCCAGCCCCCAACAGCCCCATCACGGACCTTTGATGCCCCCCATGGACTCCCTTGACCCCCCCCCGGGGACCACAACCGCCCCCCCCAGACTCCCGCCCCCCCCCAGACCCCAACAGCCCCATCGCAGACCCCTGACGCCTCCCAGGGACCCCCTTGAGCCACCCCAGATGCAAGACACACCCCCCCCCGACCGCAACAGCCCCCCCTGGAACCCC
>NC_133920.1:2156659-2177562 GCF_964199755.1 Larus michahellis
CCCCGGGGGGGCCCCAACATCCCCTCCCCCCCAGGACCCCAACATCCCTCCTGGGACCCCTTGGAAGCACCAAACTCTCCCCCCTGGACCCTCAACACCCCCCCGGGGGGGCCCTGACACACACACCCCCCCTCCCAGGACCCCAACAGCCCCCCGGGGGGGCCACACCTCCCCAGGACCCCAACACCCCCCCCCGGAGCCCTAACACCCACCCGGGAACCCCCTGCAAAGCTCCAAACCCTCCCCCCGGGATCCCCAACACCCCCCCGGGGGGGCCCTGACACACATCCCCCCCCCCCCCCCCCTCCCAGGACCCCAACAGCCCCCCCCCGGGGGGGGCCACACCCCCCCGGGACCCCAGCACCCCCCCAGGAGCCCCAACACCCACCCGGGAACCCCCTGGAAAGCTCCAAACCCTCCCCCCGGGATCCCCAACAGCCCCCCAGGGGGGCCCTGACACATCCCCCCCCCCCCCCCCAGGACCCCAACAGCCCCCCCCGGGGGGGGCCACACCTCCCCGGGACCCCAGAACCTCCCCCGGGGGGGCCCCAACATCCCCCTCCCCCCCAGGACCCCAACATCCCTCCTGGGACCCCTTGGAAGCACCAAACTCTCCCCCCTGGACCCCCAACACCCCCCCGGGGGGGCCCTGACACACACACCCCCCCTCCCAGGACCCCAACAGCCCCCCCCGGGGGGGGCCACACCTCCCCAGGACCCCAACACCCCCCCCCGGAGCCCCAACACCCACCCGGGAACCCCCTGCAAAGCTCCAAACCCTCCCCCCGGCATCCCCAACACCCCCCCGGGGGGGCCCTGACACACATCCCCCCCACACCCAGGACCCCAACAGCCCCCCCAGGGGGGACCTGACACCCCCCCCAGGATCCCAACAGCCCCCCCGGGGGGGGCCACACCTTCCTGGGACACCAACATCCCCCCCCCGGAGCCCAGCATCCCTCTGGGACCCCTTGGAAGCTCCAAACCTTCCCCCCCCCGGACCCCCAACAACCCCCCAGGGGGGCCTGACACACACACCCCCCCCAGGACCCCAACAGCCCCCCCGGGGGGGGGCCACACCTCCCCAGGACCCCAACACCCCCCCCCGAGACCCCCGACACCCCCCTGGGACCCCCCTTGAAGCTCCAAATCCTCCCCCGGGATCCCCAACACCCCCCCGGGGGGGCCCTGACATCCCCCCCCAGGACCCCAACAGCCCCCCCCGGACCCCAACATACCCCCAGGGGGGGCCCACACGCCCCGGGGATCCCAGATTTCCCCGGGGGGGGCCCCAGCATCCCCCGGCAACCTCCAACCCCTCCCCACGGGCCCCTCAACCCCCCCTCCCCCCCCCAGAGGGTCCCCAAACTCCCCCCAGGACCCCAACCCCCCCCCGGGACCCCACCAGCCCCCCCAGAGGGAGCCCCAAAATCTGCCCCCCCCCCCCCCCCCCCGGACCCCAGCACCCCCCCTGGGACCTCCAGACCCTCCCCGGGACCCCGAAACCTGTCCCCCCCCGGGGGTCCCCAAACTCCTCCAGCTCCCCCCCCCCAACCCTCACCTTGGGCCCCCCCCAGCCCCCCCAACATCCCAGGACCCCCAAAACCTTCTTGGGACCCCCAAGGCCCCCCCCCCAACCCCCAGGCCCCCTGCTCCCCCCAACCCCAAGGCCCCCCCCCTCCAAATCCTGCTGTCGTGTCCCCCCCCCCCCAGGTGACCTGCGTGGTGGGGAACTTCCAGAGCACGGGGGGGGCGGTGAGGGGGGGTGGGGGGGGGCCCCCACATGCCCCCCCCGAGCTGCCCCCCCCGCAGCCTCCCCTCGAGGAGATCAGCGTGACCCAGGTGAGGGGGGGGCAGGTCCTGAGCGCCATGGGGGGGGGCTGGGAGGACCCTGACCCTTGGCGGTGGGGGGGGGGAGGCACTGGGGGGGTCTTGAGCCCCATGGGGGGGTCCATGGGGAGACCCCAACCCTATTGGGGGGGCGGGGGGGGTCCTGTGCTCCTGGGGGGGTCATGGAGGGGACCCCAACACCGGGGGGGGGCCATCTAGGGGGTCCTGAACCTCTGGGGGGGGGGTCGTGGAGACACCCCAACCCCATGGGGGGAGGGCCTGAGCCCCATGGGGGGTCCATAGGGAGACCCCAACCCTATTGGGGGGGCAGGGGGGGGGTCCTGTGCTCCTGGGGGGGGTCGTGGGGACACCCCAACACCGGGGGGGGCCATCTAGGGGGTCCTGAACCTCTGGGGGGGGTCGTGGGGAGACCCCAACCCCATGGGGGGGGCACTGGGGTGGTCCTGAGCCCCTTGGGGGTGTCTGGGGGGGGGTCATGGGGGGCACCCCAAAACTGGGAGGGGGCGTTGGGGGGGTCCTGAGCACCGTGGGGGGGTTGGGGGGGTCGTGGGGGGACCCCAAACGTATTGGGGGGGCACGGGGGGGGGGTCCTGTGGGCATGGGGGGACCCCAACCCCATGGGGGGGGGGCACTGGGGGGGGTTCTGAGCCCCGTGGGGGGACCCCAGCCCCATGGGGGGGCTTTGGGGGGGGGGCGGTGGCCGGGGGCATGTGGGGACACCCTGCCACTCTGGGGGTGCTGGGGGGGGGTGTCAAGGGCTGTGCCCCCCCCCAGACCCCCCCTGTGCCCCCCCCCAGGCACGCCGAGCCGACTTCCCGGCCGTCACCTGAGCGTCCCCCACCCCGGGGGGGGCCACGGGGGACCCCGACACCTCGGGGGGGGGGGCGGCGGGGAGGGCTGTCACACACCCCCCCCCAGCACGGGCACGAGGCGGGGGGGGGGACGACGACAAGGGGGGACACGGGGGTGGGGGGGGGACATACATCACGGGGGGGGGACACGCTGTGACGGGAGGGGGGGGGGGCGTACCCCAGGGTAATAAAGTGGCTGCGTGTGACATCCCTGTGTCCATAAGGGGGGGGCTATAGGGGCTGGGGGGGCGTCTATAGGGGCTGAGGGGTGTCCGTAGGGCTGGGGGGGGCTGGAGGGGGGGGCTATAGGGAGTGTGGGGTGTCCATAGGGCTGGGGGCTGTCTATAGGGGTCGAGAGATGTCTATAGGGCTGGGGGGTGTCTATAGGGGGTGTGGGGTGTCCATGGGGCTGGGGGCTGTCTATAGGGGTCGAGAGATGTCTATAGGGCTGGGGGGTGTCTATAGGGGGTGTGGGGTGTCCATGGGGCTGGGGGCTGTCTATAGGGGTCGAGAGGTGTCTATAGGGCTGGGGGGTGTCTATAGGGGGTGTGGGGTGTCCATAGGGCTGGGGGCTGTCTATAGGGGTCGAGAGGTGTCTATAGGGGGTGTGGGGTGTCTATAGGGCTAGGGGGTGTCCATGGGGCTGGGGGCTGTCCATAGGGGTTGAGAGGTGTCTATAGGGCTGGGGGGTGTCTATAGGGGGTGTGGGGTGTCCATAGGGCTGGGGGCTATCTATAGGGGTCGAGAGGTGTCTATAGGGGGTGTGGGGTGTCCATGGGGCTGGGGGCTGTCTATAGGGGTCGAGAGGTGTCTATAGGGCTGGGGGGTGTCTATAGGGGGTGTGGGGTGTCCATAGGGCTGGGGGCTGTCTATAGGGGCCGAGAGGTATCTATAGGGCTGGGGGGTGTCTATAGGGGGTGTGGGGTGTCCATAGGGCTGGGGGCTGTCTATAGGGGTTGAGAGATGTCTATAGGGCTGGGGGGTGTCTATAGGGGGTGTGGGGTGTCCATAGGGCTGGGGGCTGTCTATAGGGGTCAAGAGATGTCTATAGGGCTGGGGGGTGTCTATAGGGGGTGTGGGGTGTCCATGGGGCTGGGGGCTGTCTATAGGGGTCGAGAGGTGTCTATAGGGCTGGGGGGTGTCTATAGGGGGTGTGGGGTGTCCATAGGGCTGGGGGCTGTCTATAGGGGTCGAGAGGTGTCTATAGGGGGTGTGGGGTGTCTATAGGGCTAGGGGGTGTCCATGGGGCTGGGGGCTGTCCATAGGGGTTGAGAGGTGTCTATAGGGCTGGGGGGTGTCTATAGGGGGTGTGGGGTGTCCATGGGGCTGGGGGCTGTCTATAGGGGTCGAGAGGTGTCTATAGGGGTCGAGAGGTGTCTATAGGGCTAGGGGGTGTCCATGGGGCTGGGGGCTGTCCATAGGGGTTGAGAGGTGTCTATAGGGCTGGGGGGTGTCTATAGGGGGTGTGGGGTGTCCATAGGGCTGGGGGCTGTCTATAGGGGTCGAGAGGTGTCTATAGGGGGTGTGGGGTGTCCATGGGGCTGGGGGCTGTCTATAGGGGTCGAGAGGTGTCTATAGGGCTGGGGGGTGTCTATAGGGGGTGTGGGGTGTCCATAGGGCTGGGGGCTGTCTATAGGGGCCGAGAGGTATCTATAGGGCTGGGGGGTGTCTATAGGGGGTGTGGGGTGTCCATGGGACTGGGGGCTGTCTATAGGGGTCGAGAGGTGTCTATAGGGCTGGGGGGTGTCTATAGGGGGTGTGGGGTATCCATGGGGCTGGGGGCTGTCTATAGGGGTTGAGAGGTATCTATAGGGCTGGGGGGTGTCCATAGGGCTGGGAGTGCCCCTATGAGCAGTGAGGTATCCATAGGGGCCAGGGGGTGTCTATAGGGCCAGGGTGTATCTATAGGTCTGTGGGGTAGCCATAGGGCTGGGGATACCTATAGGGGCTGTGTGGTATCTATGGGGGCTGAAGGGTGTCTGTGGGGCTGCGGGTGTCTATAGGGCTATGGGGTGTCCATAGGGCTGGGGGGCTCTCTATAGGGCTGGGGAGGTGTCTATAGGGGCTGGGGGTCTCTATAGGGCCCGGCTCTCTCTATAGGGCTGGGGGTGTCTGTAGGGGCTGTGGGGTGCCCATAGGGGCTGGGGATGTCTATAGGGGCCGGCTCTCTCTATAGGGCCCGGCTCTCTCTATAGGGCCGGGGGTGCCCGTCCATAGGGAGGGAAGGGCACCTACAGGTACCCCATGGGGGGGGGTGCGGCCGGGGGTGGGGGGGGGGCCGGGGGCGTGGCGTGGTCGGTCAGGCCCCGCCCCCCGGACTGCGGCGGGGCGTGGGAAGGGGCGGGGATGCGATTGGGCGGGGCTTGTTGTGGGCGTGTCCCACCCCCTCGGCCCCGCCCCCTCGGACTGCGGCGGGGCGGGCGGCGGCTCCGGCGGCGGCGGCGGCGGCGGTGAGTGGGGGGGAGGGGGGGGGGGGGGGCGGCATGTGGGGGGGCCTATGGGCGGGGGGGTATGGGGAGGGGGCACTATGGACGGGGGGGCATAGGAGGGACCCTATGGCCGGGGCTATGGCGGGGGGGGGCCCTACGGCCGGGGTATGTAGGGGAGGCTCTAGGGGGGGGGCCCTATAGCCGGGGCTATGGTGGGGGGGGCCCTATAGCCGGGGCTATGGGGGGGGGCCCTAGGGCCCTATTGCCGGGGGTATGGCGGGGGGGGGAGGGCTATGGACTGGGGGTATAGGAGGGCCCCTATGGCCAGTGTGTATAGGGGAGGCCCTATGGCTGGGTGCACGGGGGGGGGCCCTATGGCCAGGGTATATGGGGGGGGGTGGGGGGGGGCCCTATGGCCGGGGTCTAGAGGAGGGGCCCTATGGCCAGGGATATAGGAGGGACCCTATGGCCGGGGTCTATAGGAGCGGCCCTGTGGCCTGGCCATGAGGCTGCAAGGGGCCGTGCGGAGCCACCCACCCTATGGCAGAGCCCTGGGCCCGGCCAGTCCCTGCGGAGCCCTTGTGGAGCCCCTAGAGAGCCCCTATGGAGCCCCTATAGGACCCCTATAGAGCCCCTATGGAGCCCCTGGGGAGCCCCCGTAGCGCGGGGCGGGGGAGGGGGGAGCTGACCGCGGTGCTGAAAGGGGCGGGGCAGCCCCGGGCGCCCGGGTCCCCCTGTACCCCTGGGTGTCCCCCCCCCCGGACGCCTGGGTCCTTCCGTGTCCCCCCCGGACCCCTGGGTCCCCCTGTACCCCTGGGTCCCCCCCCCGAACCCCTGGGTCCTTCCGTGTCCCCCCCGGACCCCTGGGTCCCCCTGTACCCCTGGGTGTCCCCCCCCCGGACGCCTGGGTCCTTCCGTGTCCCCCCCGCACCCTTGGGTCCCCCTGTACCCCTGGGTACCCCCCCCGTCCCTAACGCCTGGGTGTCCCCCCCCCGGACCCCTGGGTCCCCCTGTACCCCTGGGTCCCCCTCTGAACGCCTGCATCCTTCCATCCCCCCCCCCGGACGCCTGGGTCCCCCTGTACCCCTCGGTGTCCCCCCCCCCGGCCCTAACACCTGGGTCCCCCCCCAGCCCAAACGCCTGTCCCCCCCCCCCGCCCCATACCCCTGAGTCCCCCCGTGACGCCTGGGTGTGTCTCCCCCCCCTCGGTCCGAACGCCTGCGTCCCCCCCAATGCCTGGGTCAGCCCCCCCCCCCCCCGCCCCTAACGCCTGGGTCAGCCCCCCCACCCCCGGACCCCTGGGTCCCCCTGTACCCCTGGGTCCGTCCATGTCACCCCCCCCTCCCCCCCGGGTCCGTCTGTGTCCCCCCCCGGGACGCCTGGGTCCCCGCGCCCTTCGGTGACGGGTATTCTCGGGCGGATAATACGGACGCGCTGTTATTGCTTGAGAATACGCGTAGCCGAGGGGACGCCCCGGCCCTCGTGAGCCCTCGTGAGCCCTCGTGAGCCCTCGTGCCACCCGGCGAGGCCTCGTGCCACCCTCGCCCGCTCTCACGCACCCTCGCACGGCCCTTACGTGGCCCTCGCGCGACACTCGTGCGACCTCGCGTGACCCTCGCGCACCCTCGTGCGAGTCCCACTCACCCTTGCGCGGCACTTGTGCATCCTCGTGATCCCTCGTGCAACTTCGCGCCCCCCCTCGCGCAGCCTGACGGTCTGCAGGGGAGCCCAGATCATGATGCTGCGCACACGCGCGCGCGTGTGTGTGTGTGCGCACACGTGGGGTCAGCACGTGCACCCATGTGTGCACAAGTGTGTGTGTGTGTGCACGCACGTGGGGTCAGTGTGCACACGAGGACGTGCACGAGAGAGAGAGAGAGTGTGTGTGCGCGCACACGGGGTCAGCGCGTGCATCCGTGCGTGCACGTGGGGTCAGCAGGTGCACTGGGGTGTGCACAAGCGTGTGCACAAGCGTGGGGGTTGCAGTCGTGCACCGGGGCGTGCACAAGTGTGTGTGTCTGTGCGTGAGTGTGCACACGTGGGGGTCACTCTGTGCGCAAGGGAGCGCACAAGTGTGTGTGTGTGTGCGCGTGCACGCGTGCTGGGGGTTCCACTCGTGCACCAGGGTGTTCACAAGAGTGTGCACAAGCGTGTGTGTGGGGGGGGGGGGTTCAACACCTGCACCGGGGTGTGCACAAGTGTCTGTGTGTGCGCGTGTGTGTGTGTGTGTGTGTGTGTGTGTGTCCATCCCGTCGCCATGGCAACGCGTTGCCAGGCAGCGGCTGGGAATTGATTGACAGCCCCGCCCGCTGGCTCCGCCCGCCCGCCGCTTCCCCATTGGCCGGCGGGCGGGGAAAAGGGGCGGGGCGCTGCATCTCATTAGGAGACGGGGCGGCGCTGGATTGGCGGCAACAGCAGCCAATAGGGACCGGGGGAGGGCGGGGCCGCCGGGGGCGTGGCGCGACGCCCCCGGCGAGACGGCGCTCCCCATCGGCTGCCGCGGTGGGCGGGAGCGGCGCTGAGGGAATCTCCCCGCTGATTGGCTGAGGTGCTCGCCGGCCGCGGTGGGCGGGAGCAGCACTGAGGGAATCTCCCCGCTGATTGGCTGCGGTGCTCGCCGGCCGCGGTGGGCGGGAGCGGCGCTGAGGGAATCTCCCCTCTGATTGGCCGGGGTGCGGAGGGACGCTCACCTGATTGGCTGGCTCCCGGGGAGCGCGCGCGGCGGACCGGCCGGGGCCGCGATGGCGGCGGCGCTGGAGCGGGCGCTAGGCTCCGTGACAGCGGGGGAGGCGGGGGCGGCGCCGGCGCCGGTGCCGGTGCTGGTGCTGGGCCCGGCCGGCTCGGGCCGGACCTCGCTGCTGCTGCGGGCGGCGCTGGCGGGCGGCGGCGACGGGCCCCGCGCTCTTTTCTTGGCGCCCAGCGCGCTCCCGCGACTCCCGGGCGGGGACGACAGCGGCGGCAACGACCCGCGGGCGCTGCAGGTGAGGGGGCGCCGGGAGGGGGCGCCGGGAGGGGCGGGGTGGGACGCAGGGGCGGGGCTTGGCGCGAGGGGGCGTGGCCTGCGACGGGGCTAAGGGTGAGCGTGCTGCGCTGCTGGGGGCGTGGCCTGGGGCGGGCGCGGGGCTCTGTGGGCGGGGCTTGATGGAGGGACGGGGCTTGGCGCCGGTGGGTGTGGCTTACCGTGAAGGGGCGGGGCTCTGGGTGAGCAAGCCTGGCTGTTGAGGGGCGTGGCTTGCCGCGAGTGGGCGTGGCTTTCCCGCGAGTGCTATGCTAATGGCCGGGGCATTATGCATGTGGGCGGGGACTACGGCGGGGGGGCGGAGCCATAAACGAGCATGCGGCGCTGTTTGGGGCGTGGCATGCGGTGAGGGGGCGTGGCCTGCGGCGGGGGGGCGTGGCGTGGCTCGCGTGTGGGCGGGGCTCCCCGTGTGGGCGGGGCCATGGGTGATGCCCAGCCGCGCATGTGTTTGCTGTGGGGGCGTGGCCAGTCGCCGAGGGGGCGTGGTCTATCGCGGAGGGGGAGTGGTTTGGTCAGGAGGGGGCGTGGCCTGACTCTTCCCCCATCCCCAGCGGCTGGAGCTCCGGTACCCCCCGAGCCGGGCGGCGCTGGGCCGGGAGCTGGCGGCGGTAGGGGCCCGGCCCCGGCCCCCGGGGCTGCTGCTGTTGGACGGGCTGGAACGGTACCTGGAGGGGGCCCCGGCCGCCTCCGCCCGCCTGGCCGCCCTGCTGCTGGAGGCCGCCCGCGCCCCCGGGTCCCCCCGACCCCCAGCCCAGGTCCTGGCCGCTCTGCGCCTGCCGCCCCCCGGCCCCCAGGTCCTGCCCGTCCTGCGCCGCTACTTCCCGGCCGAGTGTCGCCTGCGCCCCCAACCCGGCGTCCCCCCCTGCCTCCGAGCCCGCCTCGTCCGCCCCGGGGCTCCCCCCCGCCGCTGGAGCCTCCGCTTCGGGCCCCGGGGGCGGCTCCGGGTGGGCCCCGCTGAGGGGGACAGCGAAGGGGACGAGGATGCCCAGCCCGACGGGGACAGCGAGGGGGACGAGGACACCCAGCCCGATGGGGACGAGGCCTGGGGCTGAGCTCGGCTGTCACCTGCCCTCCCCTTCCCCCCCCCAGGGTGTGGGGGTGACACGGAGTCCCGGACACAACGGTGACACGGACCCCGACGTCACCCGGGCATCGGACATTGGGGTGACGCCAACCCCGTGGGTGACGCCGGGCCTGGACCTTGGGGACATGGACAGTGACACGGACCCCAGCGCCAGGTGCCCCCCCCCGATAGACCCGCCCGGCACCTGGGGTCCCCCGATAAGCCTTATCAGCCCCCCCCAGGCCGGGAGGGACCCAGGCGTCAGGGCGGAGCCAACGCTGCTTTATTGTAAAAAAAAAAAAAAAAAAAAACGGAATTAAAAAACAAACCTAAAAGCAAAGAAAATTCAGTTCCCGCCCCCCCCCTCCGGGAACACACCGGCCACAGGGACGGTCCCCGTGTCACATTCCCCCCCCGCCATGTCCCCTCCTGTCACAGGGTCCCAGTGCGAGGTGGCACAAGGGTGACGCAGGTGAGGCGTCCCCTCCGTCGTGATGTCACAGGGGGGCCATGTGACATCAGCGTGACGTGTCCTTTCTGTCACGGTAGCGCCGTGTCTCTGTGTGACATCAGAGTGACGTCGCAAGTCTCTGTCGTGGTGTCACAGCATCCCTGTGTGATGGGGCCCCTCCGTTGTGATGTCACGGCGTCTCCGTGTGACATCAGCGTGACGTGTCCCCTCCCTCGGGTGTCACGGCGTGTCCGTGTGACGTGGCCCCGCCGTCTTGCTGTGTCACGAGGTGATGTGTCCCCTCTGCGTCCTCCTGCCCTGGTGTGTCCATGTGACATCGGTGTGACACGTCCCCTCCACCGCGGTGTCGCGGCACCGCCACGTGGCACGGCCCCTCCCTCATGATGTCACGGCGTCTCCGTGTGACATCAGCGTGACGCGTCCCCTCCCTCGGGTGTCACGGCGTGTCTGTGTGACGTGTCCCCTCCGTGTTGCTGTCACAATGCGACGTGTCCCCTCTGCGTCCTTGTGTCACAGGGTGACATCGGTGTGACACATCCCCTCCGTCATGATGTCACTGTGTCTCTGTGTGACGTCAGCGTGACGCAGCCCCTCCATCGTGGTGTCACGGCACCGCCACATGGCACGGCCCCTCCATCCTGATGTCATGGCGTCTCCATGTGACATCGCTATGAGATGTCCCCTCCGTCGTGGTGTCATGGCGTGTCCATGTGACATCAGTGTGATGCGTCCTGCCCATCGTGTCACGGCGTCTCCGTGTGACGTCACTGTGACGCGTCCCCTCCGTCGTGATGTCACGGCATCCCCGTGTGACATCACTGTGATGCGTCCCCTCCATGGTGATGTCACGGCGTCTCCGTGTGATGTCACTGTGACGCGCCCCCTCCATCGTGATGTCACGGCATCTCTGTGTGATGTCACTGTGACACGTCCCCTCCATGGTGATGTCACGGCGTCTCCGTGTGACATCACTGTGACGCGCCCCCTCCGTTGTGGTGTCACGGCGTCTCTGTGTGATGTCACTGTGATGCGTCCCCTCCACTGTGATATCACGGCGTCTCCGTGTGACGTCATTGTGACACGTCTCCTCCATCGTGGTGTCGCGGCGTCTCCATGTGACGTCACTGCGTTGCGTCCCCTCCCTCGGGGTGTCCCACATCCCCCCCCCGTGCCCCCCTGTCCCTGCCGTGGGGGTGTCCCCAGGCCCCCCCCGCCCCTTAGGAGCAGAGCACGTAGGGGGGGGCTGGGGCGGGGGAGCCCAGCCCGGGGGGGTCCCCGTCAGCAGGGGGGGCCCATTTGGGGGTGTCAGCATCGGGGGGGGCCCCTTTCTGGGGGGCCAGGTTGGCGTAGGGCCCATTGGGCGGGGGGGTGCCGGGGGGGTCCCCCGGGGGGGGCGCCCGGGGGCAGAGCAGGGCCGAGCCGGGGTCGAAGAGGGTGTACTCGAAGCTGGAGGCGGGCGAGGGGCCGGCGGGGGGGGCGGTGGGGGCCGGGGGGGGCTCCTCGGAGGGGGGGCCCTTGCCCGGGGGGGGCCCCACCTCCTCCACGGTGCTGGGCAGCTCCTCGGCCTCGGCGACACCCCCGGGGGGGGCCCAGGGAGCCCCCACCCCCTGGCACAGCCAGAGCTGGGGGGGGGGGACGGACACACACACACAGGGTCAGGCACCCCCCCGGGGGAAAACCCCAAAATACCCCCCAAAAAACCCTCCCCGTGGGGGACACCTCCCCCGGACACCCCCAAACCCCCCCCACTGGGGTAACACCCCCCCCCAGGGGGAAACCCCAAAATACCCCCCAAAAAACCCTCCCCGTGGGGGACACCTCCCCCGGACACCCCCAAACCCCCCCCACTGGGGTAACACCCCCCCCCAGTCCCCGCCCCTCCCCTAAGGAGCCCCCAAACATCCCCCTATTTGGGGTAACGTCGCCAAAAGCTCCCCCCAAACCCTTACCCCCTGTGGGGAAACCCCCCCAGACACCTCCAAACCCTCCCCCCATGGGGTAGCCCCCCCAGGCACCCCCAAAACACCCCCCCCGTGGGGTAACCCACCCCAGGCACCCCCAAAACACCCCCCCCGTGGGGTAACACACCCCCCCCAGACACCCCCCTATGTGGGGTAACCCTCCCCCAAAGCCCCCCAATCCCCCCCCATTCGGGTAACCCCCTCCGCCCCCCCACCGACGTTTGGGGCACCCCCCCGCCCTCTCCCCCCCCCCCCCCCAGTATTGGGGCAGGACCCTATTCCCCCCCCCCCCCCCCAACACCCCCATTAGGGTAGGGTCTACAATAACACACTGTGTCATCCCCCCGTTCCACCCCCGACCGCCCCGAGCCACCCCGATTAGTTCAGGGCCCCCCCCCCCCGCCATGTCCACCCTTACTATGGGCCCCACAACGCCCCCCCCCCGGGGCCCCCCCACCTGGAAGTTGCCCCCGTAGGCGCTGAAGAGCCCCTCGAACTCCCGCTCGGGGCCCGGCACCGGCGGCCACAGCTTCTCCCGCAGCGCCCTGCACGGCCCGGCGTCAGTCCCGCCTGGCCCCCCGCTGGCCCCAGGGCCCCCCCGCCCCCCACCGTGTGTGTCCCCCCCCGTCCCCCCTCCCCCAGTTACCTGCGGTGTCCCAGCAGCCCCAGCAGCCCCAGCCCCAGCAGCAGCAGGGCCAGCAGGCAGGACAGTCCCAGCGTCACCGGGTCCACGTCTGGGGACACCGGGGGGGGGGGGGGGGTCAGTGCAGGGTCCCGGGGGGGGACACACCGCCCCACCCCCCCATCCAGCCCCCTCCGATGAGGGGGAGGGCGGTGTCCCCCCCCGCCCCAGTCCTCCCCAAGTCCCCCCACCTCCCCCTGTCCCCCATGTCCCCACTCACTTGCAGGGGGGGTCGCAGCTGTGTCCCCCCTTCCCTGTGTCCCCCCAAGTCGTCCCCCCCCATCTCCCCCTGTCCCCGCTCATTGTGGGGGTCACGGCTGTGTGTCCCCCTTCCCCGGGTCCCCCCCGGGTCCCCAAGTCCCCCCCCCCCATCTCCCCCTGTTCCCCCGTGTCCCCACTCACCTGGGGGGGGGGACAGCCGTGTCCCCCCTTTCCCTGTGTCCCCGCCCCACACCGTGTCCCCTTGTGTTCCCCCCATCCTCCCCTGTCCCCCCCGTCCCCCTGCCCCCCGATCCCCCTGTATCCCCACTCACTGGGGGGGTGACAGCCACGTCCCCCCCCCCACATCCCCCCCGTGTCCCCAAGTCCCCCATCCCCGTGTCCCTGCTCACTGGGGGGGGTGACAGCTGTGTCCCCCCCCCACATCCCCCCCCGTGTCCCCAAGCCCCCCCATCCCCGTGTCCCCCCCATGTCCCCGCTCACCCGCGGGGGGTGACAGCCGTGCGTCCCCCCCCACATCTCCCATGTCCCAAGCCCCCCCCATCCCCGTGTCCCCCCATGTCCCCGCTCACCCGGGGGGGGTGACAGCCGTGCGTCCCCCCCACATCTCCCCATGTCCCCAAGCCCCCCCATCCCGTGTCCCCCCCATGTCCCCGCTCACCCAGGGGGGTGACAGCCGTGCGTCCCCCCCCCATCCCCCCGTGTCCCCAAGCCCCCCCCATCCCCGTGTCCCCCCCGTGTCCCTGCTCACCCGGGGGGGTGACGGCGCTGGCGGGGGGGGACCAGGGGCTCCAGAACCCGCTGTAGCTGAGCCCGTCGGGGCGGGCGCGGGCGCGGACGCTGTACCGGGTGCTGCCGCGCAGGGCGCCCACCCGCTGCTCCCGCCGCCCCGCCGGGACCCCCACCTGCGCCGGGGGCGGGGATCAGCGCCGGCACCCACGGACCCCCCCCCGCCCCGCCCCCCACCCTCTGTGTCCCCCGGACCCACCGCGTCCCCCCCAGACCCTCTGGATCCCACCCCCCAGGGACCCACCGCATCCCACCCCCTCCACGCCCGGGACCCACCGGACCCCCCTCCCTCCCCGGATCCCTCCCCACCCCCCCGGGACCCCCCGGATCCCTCCTCACCCCCCCGGGACCCCATCGAATCCCCCCCCCCCCCGGGGATCCCTCCCCACCCCCCCTGAGACCCACTGGGCGCCCCCCCAGGGACCCACTGGATCCATCACCCCCCCCCCCCCAATGGATCCCCCACTGGACCCCCCCCATCCCGGGGCCCACTAAAATCCCCCCCCCCATTGGATCTCCCACGAATCCCTCCCGCGACCCGCCGCCCCTCATCCCCCCCCCGAGAAGCACCCACCCCCCGGGACCCCCCGGATCCCCAGGGCTCCATCACCCGGGGGGGCTCCCCTGCCCCCGTGTACCGGGACCCCCCCGGCTCCCCCCATTCCCCCCCCCCCAGGACGCACCGTGCGGGGGGGCAGCCCCGGGGCGCGCAGGGCCAGCTCATAGACCAGGCTGGACTCCAGGTAGGGGCTGGGGGGGGCTGCCAGCGCACACACACCTCCCCCCGCGCCCCCCCCGGCCCCACCGACACGTTCTCGGGGGGGCCCAGAAGCACTGGGGGGGGGGGGGGAGGGGAAGACACGGGCGTGAGGGGGGGCCCGGCACCCAGGGGGCTCCTCAGCACCCCCCCCCAAGTGCCTGGGTCCCCCTCCCCCCCCGCCCCGATCCTCTGGGTCCCCCCCGGTCCCCGCCCCGCCATCTGCCCCCCCACCAACCATTTGTGTGTCCCCCTGAGCCCCAGGGCCCCCCCGGGACCTCCTTGACCCCTGACCCCCCCCAAGGCCACCCCATCGGTGGCCCCCCCGGGTCCTCCTGGCCCCCCCGTCAGTGTCCCCTCTGTCCCCCGGGTCCCTCCTGTTCCCCTCCGTGCCCCCCCATCGCTGTGTCCCCCCTGCCCTGGCCTCCAAGTCCCTCCTGTCCCCCCCCGATCCCTGTCCCCCACGTCCCCCCTGACCTCCGGCCCCCCAGACCCCCCCCAGCAGTGTCCCCCCCATCGGTGTCCCCCCCCCGGTGCTCCCCCATTGCTGTTCCCCCTCACCCCCGGCCCACCCCAAGGCCCCCCCATCGGTGCCCGCCCCGCCGTACCGACTTGGTCGATGAAGAGGGTGCGTTGCAGGAGCGGGGCGGGGGAGGGCGCGGGGGGGGCGGGGGGGGGGTGCGGCACCACCCGCAGCTCCAGCGGGACGAAGGCCACGAGGGCGGGGGGCGGCAGCGAGCACCAGAACCGCGAGCGGTTCCCGGGCAGCGCCTGCGCCCGCAGCGGGCAGCTCTGCCAGGGCTCCGGCCTGGGGGGGGGCAGGGGTCAGGGGTCAGGGGGGGTCAGGGGGGGTCAGGGGGGTCAGGGGTCACGGGGAGACAGGGGGCAGCTCTGCCAGGGCTCTGGCCTGGGGGCACGGGTCAGGGGTCAGGGTCAGGGGGGGTCAGGGGGGTCAGGGGTCACGGGGAGACAGGGGCAGCTCTGCCAGGGCTCTGGCCTGGGGGGGGCAGGGGGCAGGGGGGTCAGGGGTCAGGGGGGTCAGGGGTCACGGGGAGACAGGGGGCAGCTCTGCCAGGGCTCCGACCTGGGGGGGGCAGGGGGCAGGGGGTCAGGGGTCAGGGGGGGTCAGGGGTCAGGGGGGGTCAGGGGTCACGGGGAGACAGGGGGCAGCTCTGCCAGGGCTCCGACCTGGGGGGGGCAGGGGGCAGGGGGGTCAGGGGTCAGGGGGGGTCAGGGGTCAGGGGGGGTCAGGGGTCACGGGGAGACAGGGGGCAGCTCTGCCAGGGCTCTGGCCTGGGGGGGGGCAGGGGTCAGGGGGGGTCAGGGGGGTCAGGGGTCACAGGGAGACAGGGGGCAGCTCCGCCAGGGCTCCGGCCTGTGGGGGGGCAGGGGGTGGGGTCAGGGGTCATGGGGGGGTCAGGGGGGGTCATGGGGGCAGCTCTGCCGGGGTCCTGCCTGAGGGGGGGGTCAGGGGTCATGGGGTCAGGGGGAGACATGGGGGGGGGTCACGCCTGGGGTCAGGGGTCAGGGGTCATGGCTGGGCCCAGGGGGTCGGGGGTGGGGTTGAGGGGTGCCAGGGCGTCGGGGTCAGGGGTCAAAGGTCACCCAGGGCAAGGGGGCACCGGGGGGGGGGTGGAGTCGGGGGTGCCAGGGTGAGGGGGGGGGCAGCGGGGTCAGAGGGGGGTGGGGACCACGGCAGGGCCTGGGGGCCGGCGGGGGCGGGGGGTCGGGGGTCGGGGGTCACGCACTCCAGGCGGTAGAGCAGGCGGAAGGGCCGGGGGTCGGGGTCCCCGGGGCGCTCCCAGAAGCAGGTCAGGTCGTGCAGGCGCCGCGAGAAGCACTTGGGCTCCCGGGGCTCCGCCGCCAGCAGCGCCCCCACTGCCGCAGGGGGCAGGGGTCGGGGGTCAGGGGTCAGGGGTCAGGGGTCAAGGCCCGCCCTCCCCCCCCCCCCCATCCCCTCCCCACTGCTCCCTCCGGCCTTTTGCACGACCCCCCACCCCCCGCAAAGCCCCCCCCCCCCCCCCCACTTTGCGCACCCCCCCCCCCTTGCACAAGCGCCCCCCCCCAAGCCCCCTTTTCGCCCCCTCCCCCCTTTGCAACCCCCCCTTGCACAAGCGGGCCCCCCCCCCCCCGCCAACCTCCCCTTCCATCCCCCTTGCACGAGCGCCCCCCTCCGCCTTGCACGAGCACCCCCCCCACGCACACACCCCCCCTTGCACAAGCGCCCCCCCACGAGCCCCCTTTTCGCCCCCTCCCCCCTTTGCAACCCCCCCTTGCACAAACGCCCCCCCTTTGCGCAACCCCCCCTTGCACAAGTGCCCTCCCACGAACCCCCCCTTCCCACCCCCCTTGCACAAGCGCCCCCTCCGCCTTGCACGAGCGCCCCCCCTGCACACACCCCCTTGCACAAGCGCCCCCCCACGAGCCCCCCTTGCACAAGCGCCCCCTTCTTTCCACCCCCCCAGCCCCCCTTTCACCAGCACCCCCTTGCACAAGTGCCCCCCCCTTGCACAAGTCTCCACATGAGACCCCCCTTGCACACCCCCCCTTGCACAAGCGCCCCCCCACGAGCCCCTCCATGCACAAGCGCACCCCCCTTGCACATCCCCCTTGCACAAGCGCCCCCCCCGAGCCCCCTTTTCGCCCCCTCCCCCCTTTGCAACCCCCCCTTGCACAAGCGGCCCCCCCCCCCCCGCCAACCTCCCCTTCCATCCCCCTTGCACGAGCGCCCCCCTCCGCCTTGCACGAGCGCCCCCCCCCACGCACACACCCCCCCTTGCACAAGCGCCCCCCCACGAGCCCCCTTTTTGCCCCCTCCCCCCTTTGCAACCCCCCTTGCACAAACGCCCCCCCTTTGCGCAACCCCCCCTTGCACAAGTGCCCCCCCACGAACCCCCCCTTCCACCCCCCTTGCACAAGCGCCCCCTCCGCCTTGCACGAGCGCCCCCCCTGCACACACCCCCTTGCACAAGCGCCCCCCCACGAGCCCCCCTTGCACAAGCGCCCCCCCTTTGCACAAGCGCCCCTTCTTTCCACCCCCCCAGCCCCCCTTTCACCAGCACCCCCCTTGCACAAGCGCCCCCCCCTTGCACAAGTCTCCACATGAGACCCCCCTTGCACACCCCCCCTTGCACAAGCGCCCCCCACGAGTCCCTCCATGCACAAGCGCACCCCCCTTGCACATCCCCCTTCACAAGCGCCCCCCCACGAGCCCCCTTTTCGCCCCTTCCCTCCTTTGCAACCCCCCCTTGCACAAGTGCCCCCCACTTTGCACCCCCCCTTGCACAAGTGCCCCCCATGAGCCCCCTTTTTGCCCCCTCCCCCATTTGCACCCCCCCTTGCACAAGCGCCTCCCCTGTACAGCCCCCTTTGCACAAGGGCCCCCCCCTTTGCGCACCACCCCCTTGCACAAGCGCCCCCCCGTGAACCCCCCCTTCCACCCCCCTTGCACAAGTGCCCCCCTCCCCCTTGCACGAGCGCCCCCCTGCACACACCCCCTTGCACAAGCGCCCCCCCACGAGCCCCCCTTGCACAAGCGCCCCCCCTTTGCACAAGCGCCCCCTTCTTTCCACCCCCCCTCGCACAACCCCCCCAGCCCCCCTTTCACCAGCACCCCCTTGCACAAGCGCCCCCCCCTTGCACAAGTCTCCACATGAGACCCCCCCTTGCACACCCCCCTTGCACGAGCGCCCCCCCACGAGCCCCCTTTTCGCCCCTTCCCCCCTTTGCGCACCCCCCCTTGCACAAGTCCCCACATGAGCCCCCCCTTGCACACACCCCCTTGCACAAGCGCCCCCCCCGTTGCACGAGCGCCCCCCGCCCCCCCACCCCCCGAGCGTCCCCCCCCCCCCCCGGTACCTTCCAGGTCGAAGCCCCCCGCCCCCCCACGGGCGCTGCCCAGGAGCCCCCCCAGCGCCAGCAGCAGCCCGGGCCCCGCCATGGCGCTCTGCCCCCCCCGCCCCCCCCCCGCCCGATAAGGCCCGGCCCCTCCCCCCGGCCTGGGGGGGGCCGATAACGCCGCGGGGGGGGGGCGGGGGGGGGAGGGGCCGCCCGGGGCCTCGCGGGGACACGCCCCCCCCTCCCCTCCCCCCCCCCCCCCCCCCGCGACCCCCTGAGACCAGGCACAGGCGGGGGGGGGAGGGGAGGGCTTTAATGGGGGACTGGGGGATACTGGGAGCAACTGGGAGACACGGGGGGGGCACTGGGGGATACTGGGAGCAACTGGGAGACATGGGGGGGATACTGGGGGGACACTGGGGGATACTGGGAGCAACTGGGGGGGCACTGGGGGCAACTGGGGGACACTGGGGGATACTGGGAGCAACTGGGAGACACGGGGGGGGCACTGGGGGCAACTGGGGGGGCACTGGGGGATACTGGGAGCAACTGGGAGACACGGGGGGGCACTGGGGGATACTGGGAGCAACTGGGAGACATGGGGGGGACACTGGGGGCAACTGGGGGGGCACTGGGGGATACTGGGAGCAACTGGGAGACACGGGGGGGGCACTGGGGGATACTGGGAACAACTAGGGGGGCACTGGGGGCAACTGGGGGGGCACTGGGGGATACTGGGAGCAACTGGGGGGGCACTGGGGTGGAACTGGGGGACACTGGGAGCAACTGGGGGATACTGGGCTCGGGGGGGGGGGGGCACTGGGCTCAGGGGGGGGCCCCGCGCCCCCCCCGCCCCCCCCGGCGCCCCTCCAGGATGAGCCGCGACTGGCGCTTGATGGCGGCGCGGGACGGGGGGGCCCCGCCGGGGGGGGCGGGGGCGTCCTCTGGAGGGGGGGGGGACACGACACACGCCCCCGCCTCAGCCCCACAGCGCCCCACAGCGCCCCCCCGAAGAACACGCGCCCCCCCCAGCCCCACATAGCGCCCCACAGCCCCCCCCAAAGGACACACGGCCCCCCCCCAGCCCCACATAGCGCCCCACAGCCCCCCCCCAAAGAACACACCGCCCCACATAGCACCCCACAGCCCCCCCAAAGAACACACCGCCCCCCCCAGCCCCACATAGTGCCCCATGGCCCCCCCCAAAGAACACATGGCCCCCCCCCAGTCCCACATAGTGCCCCATAGCCCCCCCCAAAGAACACACCGCCCCACATAGTGCCCCATGGCCCCCCCCAAAGAACACATGGCCCCCCCCCAGTCCCACATAGCGCCCCACAGCCCCCCCCAAAGAACACACCGCCCCCCCCAGCCCCACATAGTGCCCCACAGCCCCCCCCAAAGAACCACCAAGTCCCCCCCATAGCCCCCCCACGTCCCCCCATAGCCCCCCCAAACCCCCCCCAGCCCCTCCAAAGACCCCCCGTAGCCCCCCAAGTCCCTCCGTAGCCTCCCCAAAGACCCCCCCAGCCCCCCATAACCCCCCCCAGCCCCCCAAGTCCCCCCAGAGCCCCCCCCCGCCCCCCCTCACCGTCGGAGCTGGGGGGAGGGGCTGCAGCATCCTCCGGGGGGGGGCGGCCGTGGGGCAGCAGCGGCTCCAGCTGGGGGGGGCCGGACACCCCCCGCAATAGGTCAGGGCCCCCCCCCGTCAGCTCAGGGCCCCCCCCCGGGATGGCTCAGAGGGGCTCAGGGCCCCCCCCCAACCCCCCCAGCTGGGGTCAACACCCCCCAAAACCGGCTCAGGGCCCCCCCCCAGACCCCCCCCATTGGTCTGGGCCCCCCCAGTGGGGTCAGGGCCCCCCCCCAGACCCCCCCAAGCACCCCAGGGGCCCCCAGACCCCCCCCCCAAATGGGGTCAGGGCCCCCCCAGACCACCTCAAGCCCCCCCCCCATCCCCCAGAACCCCCCAACAAGCCGCCCCCGCCCCCCCCCCCCCGTGCCCACCTGCTGGGGGGCGCTGGGGGGGGGCGCTGGGCCGGGGGGAGCGCCCCCATCCCCCCCTGCAGCGCCGCCAGCCCGGCCCGGGCCTGAGCCAGCAGCTGGGGCAGCGCCGGGGGGGGCCCGGGGGGAGCGGCCCCCCCTCCTCCTGCGGGGACACTGAGGCACCGCCACGCACCTCCCGCCCCACGGCGCCCCACGGCTCCCCCCAGAGCGACCCACGCATCCCCCCCTCCCGCCCCACGGCGCCCCACGGCTCCCCCCAGAGCGACCCACGCATCCCCCCCTCCCGCCCCACGGTGACCCACGGCTCCCCCCAGAGCGACCCACACATCCCCCCCTCCTGCCCCATGGTGACCCACAGGACCCCCACAGCAACCCACACATCCCCCCATAGCAACCCATGCGTCCCCCCCTCCTGCCCCACAGTGACCCACACATCCCCCCCTCCCGCCCCACGGCGCCCCACAGCTCCCCCCAGAGCGATCCACGCATCCCCCCCTCCCACCCCACAGCGACCCACGGCTCCCCCCAGAGCAACCCACGTATCCCCCCCTCCTGCCCCACAGTGACCCACACATCCCCCCCTCCCGCCCCACAGCGACCCATGGCTCCCCCAGAGCGACCCATGCATCCCCCCCTCCTGCCCCATGGTGACCCACAGGACCCCCACAGCAACCCACACATCCCCCCATAGCAACCCATGCATCCCCCCCTCCTGCCCCACAGTGACCCACATGTTTTGCCCCACAGACACCCAGTCCTCCCACCCCACAGGGACCCACATGTCCTGCCCCATAGGAACCCAGGCCTCCTGCCCCACAGACACTCAGTCCTCCCACCCCACGGGGACCCGCATGTCCTGCCCCACAGGGACCCAGTCCTCCCACCCCATGGAGACCCACATGTCCTGCCCCACAGGAACCCAGGCCTCCTGCCCCACAGACACCCAGCCCTCCCGCCCCACGGGGCCCC